>NC_057804.1:405953167-406253167 GCF_018294505.1 Triticum aestivum | reverse complement strand
TTCCTCCTTTAATCCTCCTCTTAAATCTCGGGACGAGATTTCTTGTAGTGGAGGAGAATTGTGACGCCCGGGTAATTAAGCTACAGTAATCCCACGCTAATGGTGCCGCGTTGCCTCTGTTACTGTTGCTAATCTATCGTTAGATCAAAACCGGTCCAAAATTCAAATTCAAATTTTGGTAAATAATAAAAGTTTTCAAACATTAAAATAAAAATGTTCGATTTGTACTAAATATTACATAGATAATTATGGTGTAGAAGACACAGTTTTATAAAATGCATAAATATTTTAAATTGAATTAAACAGAAGAGAAAATAAATAAAGGAAAGAAAGAGAAAAGGCCTCCTCCCCCCCCACTGGGCCACGGCCCAGCAGGCCACCAGACCGGCCCATCAGCCGCGCCCATAGTCCCCACTACCCCTAACCCTAACCCCCACCGACACCCCACTCCCCCACGTCGCCACCTTCCCCTCCTCCCGATCCAGATTGGATCGGGATCGACCCCAGCGCCACGGACCGCCGCCTCCGCCCCGCAGGTCCTCCTGCCGTCCTCGTGTCGTCGCCTCGCCACCGGAGATGGAAGGATCCTCGAGGCCCCATTGAGGATCTGGCCTACCTCGCCTCCTCCTTGCCATGGCCGGCCCCGAGCGCCGTGCCTGCAGCAGCACCGCCGTCGCGGCCACCTCGTCGCCGGACCTCCTTGATGGACTGCACACGTCCTCGTCCTCCTCCCCAGCTCGCGTCATCGAGCCTCGCCGCCCCAGATACCCTGCAACGGGGGTGAGCCACGAATCCCCTCCCTCTTTATGTCCCCTTCCCACTGCAACATCGCAACACCGCTCGTTCCCCTATCGGTCACCGCGACCCCGTGCACGCACTGGCCGTGCCCGCATCACCCCTGGCTGGGGATCACCGCCCCACAGCCGAGTTCGCTCGCGCCCTGCCTGGACCGCAGCCACCCAGGGCCGCGCCCCGCCTCCTCACCCCCGCCTCTTTCCCCCGCGCAGCTTGTCGCTCCCGTCCGTAGCGCCGCCGCACTTGGAGCTCTGCTCCCATGCCTGCGCGCGCCTGCTACACTCTGCCGGCCACCGCCAGCATCCTCCACGGTCCCGACCGTCCCTGCTTTGTCTCTGCGCCTTGTTGCGCCCTCCGCCGCTCGGCCTCTGCCCGCGTTGCTGCCCCGCACCGCCCGGGTCCGGCACCCACAGCCGGTGCCTGTCGCCGCGGCCTCAACCTCCTGGGCGGGCTCCCTCGACGCCATGCAGTTTCGCCCACGCCCAGGCGCCCGTGCCCACGCCCTGCTCCTCCCCTTTTTGCCCTACCGTGGCCTTCGCCGCAGCCACGCTGGCGAACCCCCCCTCGCCGTGGCCCCGACTGGTTGCGTCCAGTGCAGGCGCCCGCAACCGCACGCGCCCCTGTGCCCGTTTTGCCCACCCGCTAAGGCCTCTGGCCTATGACAAACGGGCCCCAGCGCCCCAGAACGTTTAAAAAAAGGTAATAAAAATAAATTTAATTAATTAATTAATTAATTAACGAAATTAATTAACTCAATTAATCCTATTTAATTAATCTAATTAACCTGTTAGTTTATCTAAACAGTAATTAGTTTAACCTAAACCCTAATTAACCTAATAGTGTATGACAGGTGGGTCCCACTGGACCCACCTGTCTGGTTTGACTGGTAAACCGACCAGTTGACATGCTGACATCACTCTGATGTCATGCTGACGTCATCATTTACTATTCTGGATAATGTTGGATTTAAATAATTAATTAAATTCTTGAAAATGATTTAAATCTTTAGAAAATCATATCTTTTAATCCGTAACTCAGATGAAAATACTTTCTACATGAAAGTTGCTGAGAACGACAAGACGAATCTGGATACGCAGTCCGTTCGTCCGCCACACATCCCTAGCACAGCAAACTCACAATTTCCCCCCTCCGGTTCATCTGTTCGAAAACGTGAAACACCGGGGATACTTTCCCGGATGTTTCCCCCCTTCACTGGTATCACCTACCACTACGTTAGGTCACCCCTAGCACCGCATATTGCCGCGTCTTGCTTTGTGTTACATTTGCTTGCTCTGTTATTTATTGTGTTCCCCCTCCATTACTTCTTTCTAGTAGACTCTGAGATCGGTGCCGATGTTCGTGTGTTCGACTACACCGAAGATGACCCCTCCTTCTTGCCAGGCAACCAGGCAAGCCCCCCCCCCCCTTGATCACTAGATATCGCCTATTCTTCTCTATACTGCTTGCATTAGAGTAGTGTAGCATGTTACTGCTTTCCGTTAATCCTATTCTGATGCATAGCCTGTCATTGTTGCTACAGTCATTGATACCTTACCCGCAATCCTAAATGCTTAGTATAGGATGCTAGTTTATCATCATTGGCCCTACATTCTTGTCAGTCTGCCTTGCTATACTATTGGGCCGTGATCACTCGGGAGGTGATCACGGGTATATTCTATACATATATACATACTACAGATGGTGACTAAAGTCGGGTCGGCTCGGGGAGTACCCGCGAGTGATTCACGGATTGGGGGCTGAAAGGACCTTTGTCCCGACGGCCCTCTGTGTGGATCTTTGTGGCGGAGCGACAGGCAGGTTGAGACCACCTAGGAGACAGGTGGGCCTGGCCCTGGTCGGCGTCCGCGGTTGCTTCATAATAACACGCTTAACGAGATCTTGGTATTTGATCTGAGTCTGGCCATTTGGTCTATACGCACTAACCACCTACGCGGGAGTAGTTATGGGTATCCCGGCGTCGTGGTATCAGCCGAAGCCTTCGTGACGTCAGTGACGAAGCGGCGCGTGCTGGATTGGACTGGAACGCCTACTCTTGTATAAGAGAGGCTAGGTCTGCTTCCGGCCGCCCTCGCAACGTGCAGGTGTGTAATGGGCGATGGGCCCAGACCCCTGCGCGCATAGGATTTAGACCAGTGGGCTGACCTCTCTGTTGTGCCTAGGTGGGGCTGCGACATGTTGATCTTCCAAGGCCGGGCATGACCCAGGAAAGTGTGTCCGGCCAAATGGGATCGAGCGTGTTGGGTTATGTGGTGCACCCCTGCAGGGAAGTTAATCTATTCGAATAGTCGTGATCTTCGGTAATAGGACGACTTGGAGTTGTACCTTGACCTTATGAAAACTAGAACCGGATACTTAATAAAACACACCCTTCCAAGTTCCACAGACAACCCGGTGATCGCTTTTCCACAGGGCGACGAGGGGAGGATCGCCGGGTAGGATTATGCTATGCAATGCTACTGGAGATACTACCTGGAGATGCTACTTGGAGATGCTACTTGGAGGACTTCAATCTACTCTCTTCTACATGCTGCAAGACGGAGGCTGCCAGAAGCGTAGTCTTCGATAGGACTAGCTATCCCCCTCTTATTTTGGCATTCTGCAGTTCAGTCCACTGATATGGCCTCCTTACACATATACCCATGCATATGTAGTGTAGCTCCTTGCTTGCGAGTACTTTGGATGAGTACTCACCATTGCTTTCTCCCCCCTTTTTCCCCCTTTCCTTTCTTTCTGGTTGTCGCAACCAGATGCTGGAGTCCAGGAGCCAGACGCCATCGTCGACGACGACTCCTACTACACCGGAGGTGCCTACTACTACGTGCAGCCCGCTGACGACGACCATGAGTAGTTAGGAGGATCCCAGGCAGGAGGCCTGCGCCTCTTTCGATCTGTATCCCAGTTTGTGCTAGCCTTCTTAAGGCAAACTTGTTTAACTTATGTCTGTACTCAGATATTGATGCTTTCGCTGACTCGTCTATGATCGAGCACTTGTATTCGAGCCCTCGAGGCCCCTGGCTTGTATTATGATGCTTGTATGACTTATTTATGTTTTAGAGTTGTGTTGTGATATCTTCCCGTGAGTCCTTGATCTTGATCGTACACATTTGCGTGTATGATTAGTGTACGATTGAATCGGGGGCGTCACAGACAACCCCGTGATAAAGAATCACCTAGTAAGGATGAGATTATTGGTCTTGCTTCTATTGCCGTGCCTCCTACTAATCCGTTAGAACAATATTTTCTAGACCATGAAAATGATATTTTTATGAATGAAAGAAGGGAAATAGATAAATTATTCCTTCAACAAGGTCCTATTCTGTAACACAACTTACCTGTTGAAATCCTAGGGGATCCCCCTCCACCCAAGGGTGATCCCGTGATTGAGCTCAAGTCATTACCTGATAATCTTAAGTATGCTTATCTTGATGAAAAGAAAATATATCCTGTTATTATTAGTGCTAACCTTTCAGAGCAAGAAGAAGAAAGATTACTGAAAACTCTGAAGAAGCACCGTGCTGCTATTGGGTATACTTTGGATGATCTTAAGGGCATTAGTCCCACTCTATGCCAACACAAAATTAAAGTGGAGAAATATGCTAAACCAGTTAGAGATCCTCAACGACGGTTAAATCCTAAGATGAAAGAAGTGGTAAGAAAGGAGATACTAAAGCTCCTTCAGGCAGGTATAATTTATCCCGTTGCTGAATGTGATTGGGTAAGTCATGTCCATTGCGTTCCTAAGAAGGGAGGTATTACTGTCGTTCCTAATGATAAAGATGAATTGATCCCGCAAAGAATTATTACAGGTTATAGGATGGTAATTGATTTTCGTAAGTTAAATAAATCTACTAAGAAAGATCATTACCCTTTACCTTTTATTGATCAAATGCTAGAAAGACTATCCAAACACACACATTTGTGCTTTCTAGATGGTTATTCTGGTTTCTCTCAAATACCTGTGTCAGCGGAGGATCAATCAAAAACTACTTTTACTTGCCCTTTCGGTACTTTTGATTATAGACGTATGCCTTTTGGTTTATGTAATGCACCTACTACCTTTCAAAGATGCATGATGGCTATATTCTCTGACTTTTGTGAAAAGATTTGTGAGGTATTCATGGATGATTTTGCCGTTTATGGATCCTCTTTTGATGATTGCTTGAGCAACCTTGATCGAGTTTTGCAAAGATGCGAAGACACTAGTCTCATCTTGAATTGGGAAAAGTGCCACTTTATGGTTAATGAAGGCATTGTCTTGAGGCATAAGATTTCCGAGAGAGGTATTGAAGTTGATAAAGCTAAAGTTGATGCTATTGAAAAGATGCCATGTCCCAAGGACATAAAAGGTATAAGAAGTTTCCTTGGTCATGCCGGTTTTTATAGGAGGTTCATTAAGGACTTTTCTAAAACCTCTGGGCCTCTGACTAATTTATTGCAAAAAGATATTCCTTTTGTCTTTGATGATGATTGTGTAGAAGCATTTGAAATACTTAAGAAAGCTTTGATCACTGCACCTATTGTTCAGCCACCTGATTGGAATTTACCCTTTGAAATTATGTGTGATGCTAGTGATTATGCTGTAGGTGCTGTTCTAGGGCAAAGAGTTGATAAGAAATTGAATGTTATCCAATATGCTAGTAAAACTCTTGATACTGCCCAGAGAAATTATGCTACTACTGAAAAAGAGTTTTTAGCAGTTGTTTTTGCATGTGATAAGTTCAGACCTTATATTGTTGATTCTAAAGTTACTATTCACACTGATCATGCTGCTATTAAATATCTTATGGAAAAGAAAAATGCTAAGCCTAGACTTATTAGATGGGTTCTCCTACTCCAAGAATTTGATTTGCATATTATTGATAGAAAGGGAGTTGAGAACCCCGTTGCAGACAACTTGTCTAGGCTAGAGAATGTTCTTGATGACCCACTACCTATTGATGATAGCTTTCTAGATGAACAATTAGCGGTCATTAATGCTTCTCGTACTTCTCCTTGGTATGCTGATTATGCTAATTACATTGTTGCTAAATTTATACCACCTAGTTTCACATACCAGCAAAAGAAAAAAGTCTTTTATGATTTAAGACATTACTTCTGGGATGACCCACACCTTTATAAATAAGGAGTAGATGGTGTTATTAGACGTTGTGTACCTAAGCATGAATAGGAACAGATCCTACGCAAGTGTCACTCTGAATCGTATGGAGGACACCACGCTGGAGATAGAACTACACATAAGGTATTGCAATCCGGTTTTTATTGGCCTACTCTCTTCAAAGATGCTCGTAAGTTTGTCTTATCTTGTGATGAATGTCAAAGAATTGGTAACATTAGTAGATGTCAAGAAATTCCTATGAATTATTCTCTTGTTATTGAACCATTTGATGTTTGGGGATTTGATTATATGGGACCTTTTCATGCCTCTAATGGTTACACACATATTTTAGTTGATGTTGATTACGTTACTAAGTGGGTAGAAGCTATTCCAACTAGTAGTGCTGATCATAACACTTCTATTAAAATGCTTAAAGAAGTTATTTTTCTGAGGTTTGGAGTCCCTAGATATCTTATGACTGATGGTGGTTCACATTTTATTCATGGTGCTTTCCGTAAGATGCTTGCTAAGTATGATGTTAATCATAGAATCGCATCTCCTTATCACCCGCAGTCTAGTGGTCAAGTAGAGTTGAGCAATAGAGAGCTCAAATTAATTTTGCAAAAGACTGCCAATGGATCTAGAAAGAACTGGTCCAAAAAACTTGATGATGCATTATGGGCCTATAGAACAGCGTATAAAAATCCTATGTGTATGTCTCCGTATAAGATGGTTTATGGAAAAGCATGTCACTTACCTCTTGAACTTGAACATAAAGCATATTGGGCTATTAAAGAGCTCAACTATGACTTCAAACTTGCCGGTGAGAAGAGGTTATTTTATATTACCTCACTTGATTAATGGAGAACTCAAGCCTATGAGAATGCCACACTGTTCAAAGAAAAAGTTAAACGATGGCATGACAAAAGGATACAAAAGCATGAGTTTAACGTAGGTGATTATGTGTTGCTATTCAACTCTCGTTTAAGGTTTTTTGCAGGAAAACTTCTCTCTAAATGGGAAGGTCCTTACATTATCGAGGAGGTCTATCGTTCCGGTGCCATAAAAATCAACAACTTCGAAGGCACAAGTCCGAGGGTGGTGAACGGTCAAAGAATCAAACATTATATTTCAGGTAATCCTATCAATGTTGAAACTAATATTATTGAGACCATAACCCCGGAGGAATACATAAGGGACACTTTCTATAACGTTTCAGACTCTGAAAAGGACTAGGTATGTGGTACGGTAAGTAAACCGACTCCAAAACAGTTCTAATGGCAATTTTCCTCTGTTTTGGAATATTTAAGAATTTTGAAAAGGAAGAAGTAATCCGGGAAGGACAGGAGGCCTCCATGAGGGTGGAGGGCGTGCCCACCCTTACTGGGCGCGCCCCCTGTCTCGTGGGCACCTCGTGTGCCTCCCGGACTCCGTTTTCTTGCACGTTACGTATTGTGGTCGGTAAAAATTCATTATATAATCTCCCGAAGATTTTGACCACCGTATCACGCAAAACTCTTCTATTTTTGTTTCGAGCTACTTCTGTTACAAATTTAGAGGAATATGTCGTCTCAGGATTCGGAAGGGGAAAGCTATGTGGCCGATTACCTTGCGGACCCTAAGGTCTATGGGGACTTGGAGCATGGTGGTTGGACCACTGAAGAAGAGGAAGACTATGAGCCCAAGGGAAAGGAGGAGACGAGTTCAGACGAAGACGAAGCCCCATTACCCCAACCTGGGGACATGCATGTGGAGTTTAAAAAGTCAAGCCTCCCTGATAGAGCAAAGAAGCCAAAGATCGAGTTTATCCCTTTTCGTCTCTTGCAGGAAAATAAACAGGAACTATGCAAAAGAATATTAAGTCTTGAGCAGGAGATCGATGACCTAAAGGAACAAAATACTATCCTCAAGCGTAAATTGAGGAAGAAGCCTACATCATCAATAACTCCTACTTCATCACCTCCGAGGACATAATCACATGGGTATGGGCACTCCCCTCGGCAACTGCCAAGCTTGGGGGAGGTGCCCCGGTATCGTATCACCATCACACTCCTATCTTTACCATTTTATTTAGTTCGATCCTTTTAGTAATATCTTGATCTAGTAGATTGAAGTTTTTGGTATCAAGTAGTTTTGAGTTTTGCTTTGTGATCTCTTTTTGTAATCGAGTTCGTGAGATATCTATAATAAATATTAGTGTTGAGTCAAGGGCTTTGCTATCTAGCTATGATCTTGAGAAACTAGAAAGAATAAAAAGAATAAAGAGTTCATATTGATCTTATGGATAGTAATGACTTCACACATAAAAGGTATGAGGCATAAAAATTGTTGAGAGTTGACAAACATAGTTTTGGTCATCGTTGCAATTAATAGCAAGTAATAAGGAAAGAGAGGTTTTCACATATAAATATACTATCTTGGACATCTTTTATGATTGTGAGCACTCATTAAGTA
Source organism: Triticum aestivum (assembly GCF_018294505.1). Lineage (NCBI taxonomy): Eukaryota > Viridiplantae > Streptophyta > Magnoliopsida > Poales > Poaceae > Triticum > Triticum aestivum. The sequence goes on along the minus strand of NC_057804.1, from coordinate 406,244,802 downwards.
TGACATGCTAAAAGAGTTGATGTTGGACAAGGAAGACAACGTAATGGTTTATGTTTTCTCACATCTCAGTTAAAGTATATTATCATTGATCTTCTCAACATGTTGAGCTTGCCTTCCCCCCTCATGCTAGCCAAAATTCCTTGCACCAAGTAGAGATACTACTTGTGCTTCCAAATATCCTTAAACCCAGTTTTGCCATGAGAGTCCACCATACCTACCTATGGATTGAGTAAGATCCTTTAAGTAAGTTGTCATGTTGCAAGCAATAAAAATTGCTCTCTAAATATGTATGACTTATTAGGGCGGAGAAAATAAGCTTTATATGATCGTGTGATATGGAAGTAATAAAAGCGACGGATTGCATAATAAAGGTTCATATCACAAGTGGCAATATAAAGTGACGTTCTTTTGCATTAAGATTTTGTGCGTCCAACCCTAAAAGCACATGACAACCTCTGCTTCCCTCTGCGAAGGGCCTATCTTTTACTTTATGTCTTTACTTTATGCTTGAGTCAAGGTGATCTTCACCTTTCCCTTTTTCATTTTATCATTTGGCAAGCTCCTCGTGTTTGAAAGATCCTGATATATATATCCAATTGGATGTAAGTTAGCATGAATTATTATTGTTGACATCACCCAAAGGTGAATACGTTGGGAGGCAACACAATAAGCCCCTATCTTTCTCAGTGTCCGGTTGAAACTCCATAACCACAAGTATTGCGTGAGTGTTAGCAATTGTAGAAGACTATATGATAGTTGAGTATGTGGACTTGCTGAAAGGCTCTATTCTTGACTCTTTCCGATGTTATGATAAATTGCAATTGCTTCAATGACCGAGATTATAGTTTGTTAGTTCCCAATGAAGTTTATGAACCATACTTGACATTGTGAATCGATTGTTACTTGAGCATAAGAAATCATATGACAAAATCTATATATGTTGTTGTTATAAGAATGATCATGATGCCCTCATGTCCATATTTTATTTTTATCGACACCTCTATCTATAAACATGTGGACATATTTTTCGATTTCGGCTTCCACTTGAGGACAAGCGAGGTCTAAGCTTGGGGGAGTTGATACGTCCATTTTGCATCATGCTTTTATATTAATATTTATTGCATTATGGGCTGTTATTACACATTATGTCTCAGTACTTATGGCTATTCTCTCTTATTTTACAAGGTTTATCATGAAGAGGGGGAATGCCGGCAGCTGGAATTCTGGCTGGAAAAGGAGCAAATATTGGAAACCTATTCTGCACAGCTCCAAAAATCCTGAAACTCCACGGAAGTTATTTTTGGAATTAATAAGAATTATTGAGCGAAGAAAACACCAGAGGGGGCCCACACCCTGGCCAGGAGGGTGGGGGGCACGCCCACCCCTACTGGGCGCGCCCCTGTCCCCTGGGCCCCCTGGTGGCCCTCCGGTGCCCATCTTCTGCTATATGAAGGCTTTTACCGTGGAAAAAATCATAAGCAAGCTTATGGGACGAAACTCTGCCGCCACGAGGCGGAACCTTGGTGGAACCAATCTAGGGCTCCGGCGGAGCTGTTCTACCGGGGAAACTTCCCTCCGGGAGGGGGAAATCATCACCATCGTCATCACCAACGATCCTCTCATCAGGAGGGGGTCAATCTCCATCAACATCTTCACCAGCACCATCTCCTCTCAAAACCCTAGTTCATCTCTTGTATCCAATCTTGTATCAAAACCACAAATTGGTACCTATGGGTTGCTAGTAGTGTTGATTACTCCTTGTAGTTGATGCTAATTGGTTTACTTGGTGGAAGATCATATGTCCAGATCCTTAATGCATATTAATACTCCTCTGATTATGAACATGAATATGCTTTGTGAGTAGTTACGTTTGTTCCTGAGGACATGGGTGAAGTCTTGCTATTAGTAGTCATGTGAATTTGGTATTCGTTCGATATTTTGATGAGATGTATGTTGTCTCTCCTCTAGTGGTGTTATGTGAACGTCGACTACATGACACTTCACTATTATTTGGGCCTAGAGGAAGGCATTGGGAAGTAATAAGTAGATGATGGGTTGCTAGAGTGACAGAAGCTTAAACCCTAGTTTATGCGTTGCTTCGTAAGGGGCTGATTTGGATCCATATGTCTAATGCTGTGGTTAGGTTTACCTTAATACTTATTTTGTAGTTGCGGATGCTTGCAATAGGGGTTAATCATAAGTGGGGTGCTTGTCCAAGTAAGGGCAGTTCCCAAGCACCGGTCCACCCACATATCAAATTATCAAAGTACCGAACGCGAATCATATGAGCGTGATGAAAACTAGCTTGATGATAATTCCCATGTGTCCTCGGGAGCGCTTTTCTCATTATAAGAAATTGTCCAGGCTTGTCCTTTGCTACAAAAAGGATTGGGCCACCTTGCTGCACTTTATTTACTTTCATTGCTTGTTACCCGTTACAAATTATCTTATCACAAAACTATTTGTTACCTACAATTTTAGTGCTTGCAGAGAAAACCTTACTGAAAGGACTACTGCTCCTCGTTGGGTTCGACACTCTTACTTATCAAAAGGACTACCGATAGATCCCATATACTTGTGGGTCACCAGTCACCATTTACAACCTTGTATCCTGGAAAACGAGCACACCAATAGGAGTAGCAACAACCCTATCGAGCCTTTCCCGAATATACCCATCAACTCAAAAGTTATTATTTCTCCACGTGAAAACATCACCCTCAAAATCCAGATCTTTGAGGTCACAATACAACAGAACATCACGAAATTTTTGCAAACATGTTTGACTATGTGGTACACCCCCTTGATTCTCATAATTAAACATAATCTCATTGAAATCACTGACTCAAACTCATGGGAGCTTCTCTTGATGATGCAAGGTACGAAGGAGTCGCCATGTTTAGATTTCTCCTTTGGATCACCATAGATCCCGGTTAGTCTCCCTTTAAAACCCTCATCTTCAATAATTGTGGCGTTGATATGCATATGCCCTTTCCACCTCAAACTCACATTTATTCCTCTTTTCCAGAACAAAGCATCACCACCACTCTTGCCATCACAATCCCTCGCCACCATGTGCATAAGACCTAGCTTTATTCGGAATTTATTCAACTTCTTCTTGCTCATTTTGGTCTCTGACAAAAAAGTATGTCGGGGACCTCCTTCTTCTGGAGAGCCACAAGACCAGAACCTACCGGGCCGTTCCCATGCCCCAACAGTCCCAAGCAACGGTTCCTCATGGTTTCGCATGGGGCTGCTCATTCAGCCCCGTGTCCTTGTTTAATGGCCCTCCTCTTTGGACATGTGTTCATCCACCTTTTGTTTCTTTGCCTCCGTCTCCCATTCCATATAAGCCCCCTCCACATCTCTCTTCTGACCCACTGTTACAGTATGTTTAGCAGATCCATCAGTCCTCCTATTCCTCCCCCTTGCCTTCTTGTAAGTTCCCAGAATAGATTTTCCGTCCGCAAGACCCTGCCTCTCCTTACTTTTTCCTCCTGTTGCTACACCCACTAGTGGTTCCATGCTGCACCCATGGACCGCAATCTGCATGGTGTTCGGTGTGCCCCGCTGCATGGCCTTGGTATTAGAGCCATTATTCAAATTGTTTTCCATCTCTTGTCTTGCCCGTTGACCTATTATTGAGCTCCTTCCATGCATATCCTTAATTTCAGTGCCCTCATCTTTTCCCGTGCTATCCACAACCATAGACTGGCCACCTTCCACTCCCTACATGTCTGCGGTTCCCTCCTTACCTTTATCCATAGCCCCATCCTCGGCCTTATTGTTTGCTGATGTTAGACCTTTTGGGATTTCTAGATCCTCGCTACCATCCACCCTCTCTTAATTCTCATGAAACTTTAGTTGCTGGGGAGCGCCTCCTCTCTCCTTGTCCTCTACCCTTTTATTAGGACTCACCTCCTGCCCCATCTCTATTCTGCCACCACCACTACCTCCCAACCCATGCTCTTTGTGTCAGGATTGGTCGTTGCTGCCCGAGCGCGATCTACCATACCATGAACCCCCTCTCCTGTTGCTTGATAGTGTTTTTCCACCCATCCATCTCCCCCTATCTTCATGAATGTGCTTCTTACGATAGATGAAATAATGGAGCCATGGGCCAAACTAACCTTTTTCTCCTCTCGTCAACCTTATATTGCATGCCTTTTCCTCATGCCCTATGATTCCACATAGATAGAAGAATTCTAGAAGCAGTGCCGGGCCCATGGTGGTGCCAAAAATGCGGCCAGCACAGGGCCCAAAATTCTGGGGGTCCCAAATTTTTATATAGGCCTAGTTTTAAAAAGAAAAAAAACTAAGCGCTATTGGGCCTTATGGCGCTGGAGTTGGGCTGGAGACCTGGAGTTGAGGCGACGAGGCCAATGATCGAGCGCACTCCTCGTCCTATCTCTACAGGGATCGGGATTCCCCTAAAAAAGCTACATGATCAGGATTGGGGCAACTGGCAACTCTCGAATTGATCGTGGTTACAGCCTTACAGGAACTGAAGAATCGTCGCCTCGTCTTGTCGCCCATAGCCTCGTCTCATCGCCCGCGCCCACGTCTCAATAAGAAGTCGGCCCTGGCGAGTTCGCCCTTGTCTCCTTGCCTTGTCCCTCGTCATTACTCATTAGATCAATCGGATCATCGGAATTCTGATTCAGGGCCGCTGTCTTCCTCGCCTCCTCTCTCAAACTTTAGACTCGTCGACGTCGTCTCGTCGGATTGACCGGTGACCGACTCCCCCAGCCTTCAGGTGCTTATCGAGTCCTTCTTTTCAATTAACTGTGGTTCATACTCCTAATTCCTAATTTTCTAATTAACTATTAGCAGGGATCATTACTTTGTTAGAGGTTGATTCTTACCTCCTCGATTAAAGATCACAGTGTAGCAGTTCTATCGGACATGACCCAAAACAAGGTGAGTTAGACAGTTCGTCGAATTGCCAAATATTGATGCTTGATCTTCACAGTTATAATATTCATCTTATTATAAAAGAGGCATGATATTTTCCCAATGCAAATATTGCATATAGTGTTATGTTGACCATTCCTGTGACAGTTGCATCTACAGAAAGAAGTTTTTCTAAATTGAAGCCATTGAAGTCTTATATGCGTACTACTATGACACAACAAAGACTCAATGATTTGGCCACGATAGCACTCGAGAGTGAGGTGTTGGAGAAGATTGATTACAAGGATATCACTGAAGATTTCATTTCAAAAAATACTAGGCTATTGTGGATGAGGATGTTCAAATAAATAACAATCGGGAGTTGGATAGGTATGACTTTTTTATATGTCCAATTGTCATGTAAGACATTATATTATATACATTATAATTTTTTCATGCGAGATATACATACATTATAATAGCTTTTTAGTTCATTTTTTATAAGATAGGGCCTCATTTTTTTAGTTTCGCACAGGGCCCCGAATTTTGCCAGCCAGACCCTGTCTGGAAGATACTCATATTCAAAGGGACACCATTTGTCCTCCTCCTCCTCATCAGTGCAATTTCCATTTCCTCTCGTCCTTTCCCCGCTCTCATCATCATCCACATCCAGGGTGAAACCACATATCAAGGAACACTGATATTGATTCTCACTTTCACCCGCAAAAACTTGCCAATCGCTTGACCATTTGCTTTAGCATCCACCTCCACGACTTGTTCTCAGTCCCAATAGCTTCGCCAACATCTACATTCATTAGTACTAGAGGGAGCTTCTTGATTCAGACCTGTATTGGAATCGTATCAAACACATAATCCTCCAATATCTTCTCTGGCATGAAATCCTCAAAGATAAGCAGTCATTACCGAATTCCCATGGACCATTCTGCATAGCCATCCTCTTTCCTGACTCCTGATAGAATGTAAACAGAAAGATGTTTTCGCCAACCTCCTTGCAGTACAAACCTTTCATAGGACACCTGATCCTTCCAAGTGTCTCCACCATCGCTTCAACATACACTGGTTTCTCTGAGAGTAGCTTCGCTAAGGCCCGCGGTTCCACCATCCCCACTTTTCCTGAACCCGCCCATCCGATCTTAATCCCCTTCTTCTCCTTATCCGTCAGGTTAAGGCTCTTCATTAGACTATGTACTTTCTCCATCTCCTCTATAACAAACACATTGATCTGGAGGATCACAAACACACAAACAAGAACCAATATAGGGAAAAACAACTGTCTTACGATCACACGTCGGAGATTGCGCATAGGCTTTTGGTGGTAAGAATAGAACGATGGCACGTGGAAACTGGATATAGTACAAGGAAAAGATGTGGTGGCTGAAAGGAAAGATTGCCGACGAAAATCCGGGCATCAGTTCACGGCGGCGGTAGGAAAACCGTAGGTCGCCACGGGAGTCGCCTAAACCAGAACACGAACCGTCACCCTCGGGGCGGACTCAGCTTGTGTGTCTTGCTGATCTCCCCGCTGATGTAATTGGTGCTGTGGCCGGCAATATTGCCATGACCGCTAGTTAATGGAGTGCAAGGTGTTCCACATATAAAAAAAAAGAGCACTGCTTATGGGCTAAGAGCAAGGACAGTCAGGTACGTAGGCTTCGCTTCGAATTCAAAATTCAAGTGGGTGGTGCCAGGCCAGGCCCGTTTAGGCGCGTGCCGGGCCCAGGCCGGCCCGTTGGCCACATATGCTCCCAGCCCACGCCGGAGAGGAGTGGCCATTTGCCGGAGCGCCACTCTCCCCACGTTCCCACGCTTGAGGTGCGGTTGATCCGCCAACACCGGGCGCCCCCTCCGTCCCGTCCTCCGGTTGTCCCGAAGCCCCCACTCTCTCCCGCCACCTCCGCCGCTCCCCCCATCCACGCCGCCCACGCCTCTCCCGCCCACACGCTGACAAGCCTTCGCATCTCCGCAAGGCATATACCTTCCGTGCTCGCTCGCTCGCTTGCTTTCCCTTCCTTCTTGTTCCCAATTTCGCCAGCCGCGACGCTCTTTAGCCATTCCATTGGATCTCGGTCAGCCGGCCGGATGCTCAGGTACCTCCTTTTTGTTTTCCGTGCTCATTGATTCGCTGTTTTCCTTCATTTCCTGGCGAGGCATTTCGTCGAGCAGGGCGGCTGCGTTGCCGTGGGTGGCGTTGAGCCTTGTTGAAACACTTTGCTTCAGTTTTTAGGCGTTTCCGTTGCCGTGTTGATGCACTATGGTCATCTTATACTGTTTGGGGGGGGGGGGGGGGGGCGGGTTTGTTCGTCTTGAGTAGATGAATTATCAGGTTTGTTTTCCTAGTTTTGAAGGCCCATGGAAGGAAGTGTCGTGGTGGACGAATTTGTGGTCGCCACGCTTACCCGTAGTGAAATTTCTAGTACATGTTGTTATCCAGTAGTTAGTACTTTTGGTATGAATGTATATCCTCTCACATGATTATTTATTCTTAGACAGCTACCTGGCATCTGTTATTTAGAACGGGACAATATTTCCATTTGCAAGGTCGTACAGGAAAACTAAAAATCCACAACATTTTTTTCTCGAAAAGGGGATAGCCCCGGCCTCTGCATCATAGTGATGCACAATGAGGTTATCAATATCCATAGCAATGCCGATAGACCTTAATATGTTCTGTACTGGTTCTTGGATTTCCTTTAGTTTGTTTGGCAATGTTGTTGTCATAGAGCCGCAAGCTGCACGCCAATGTAGGAAGGACTTCAGGCTCAAGGCCTAAATCATTTCCGTTATCAAGCATTGTTGTTGGCTGTTGGGATTATCTTAAATCATCCTGTATAATGAGAGCTTGATTAATGTTTTACATACATGGTAGTATCATGTAGAGATTTGCTAGTAGATGTATTTTGTAATGAAGCACATTTGGCCATACCTGTGCAAAGGTGCAATATATTTAGCATACTTTCTATGCGCTAGCGCTAGCATTGGTAAATTCATGCACAAGAAGTAAAGAATCAGTGATGATCTTAATTTTTCATTTCCGTAGCTATAAGCATTCGTTTTGGATAATTTTCTTAGTTAACATTATGTCTACATCAGGCTGCTGAATATTTTATATTGATAGGCTGCTAGCTGCCCGGTGTTAATGAACTGCAAGCTTCAGAAAATATAAATTTGTGCCTGCATTCTAGGAAATCACTTCAGCAGCCCATTTGCACTATGTCCTACACAAGCTGTTTGAAGAAACATCCCCTGAGACTAATCTTTCCATATGCCAATTCCATCCTCCGAGCGTCTTTGGAAAAAGGCTCCCCACAAAAGTCACTGATGGACTATAGCACCATGCTCCATTTTACCACATTTTGCCCTGATTACAGAACATATGTTCTCCTCCTCAGAGCTTGTTCAAAATGTTCAGACATCTATGCTGCCATGCAAATTCATTCACATCTCACTAAAGCTGGGTTGTTATGTAATCAAGATATAATACCTCCACTTTTGAGGTTGTATATCGATCATGGTCGCATGATGGAAGCATGTGAACTGTATTGGCCAATGCTTGAGTGGAGTACCGATCCTTTCCATGGTAATTTGATGCTTATGGGATTCTTGAAGGGAGGACAGCTAGACAAGGCATATCAGATTTTCAAGAGGATGCCTGTCAAGGACCTGGTCTCGTGGAATTCAATGATTGCAGGTGCAGCAAGGAGCTCCCACCTGAAAGATGCAATGAATCTTTTCAGCAGGTTGGTCAATTCAGGCCTTGTGCCTGACGGTTTTTCATTCTCTTCAGTCCTGTCTGCTTGTGCTCGAGCTGGTGCCCGATGGTATGGTATGTGGGTTCATCAACTGATGGATGAGCTGGGGGTGGAGAAGAATCATCTTTTAATCTCAGCACTGGTTGATATGTATGCTAAATGTGGAAGGATTGATGTGTCAGTTGAGATATTCAACAACGTTAAGAGAAAACACCTGTCCACATGGAACACGATGATTAGTAGCCTGGCAGGGCATGGTCTTGGATCTGATGTGGTGATGCTGTTCCACAGGATGGAACTTTCAGGTGTGGTTCCTGATGGGGTTACATTTGTTGCACTATTGACAGCATGTAGCCATTGTGGTATGGTTGAAGAGGCTCGTCAGTACTTTGAAACGATGTCTACAAAGTATTTAATCACTCCAAAGGTTGAACACTACGGTGCAATGGTGGATACACTGTCTCGAGCTGGGCTGCTGGATGAAGCATACAACTTGGTGAGGTCAATGGCCGTGAAGCCTGATGCTGTGATATGGAGGGCATTACTTAGTGCTTGTCGTAGGTACCATCAAACCAAATTAGGTGATGTCACTATTGAACAGATAACATGTCAGGGCAGCGGTGATTATACGCTTCTTTCAAATATCTACTCATCAATAAACAGGTGGGGTGATTCAGAGGAAGTATGGAAAGAGATGAAGAAAAAGAAGGTACGTAAGATCAAGGGCTTGAGTTGGGTTGAATTAGGGGGGAGCACCCATGAATTCAAAGCTGGTGATCGATCTCATCCTGATTCTGATGATATCTACCGAGTGCTGCATCGCTTATTTAAAAAAGCGAAGGCTGAAGGTTATACCCCATCCACTGAATTAGTAACAAAAGATGTATCACAGGAGGAAAGAGAAGAAAACCTCAGCTTCCACAGTGAGAAGCTTGCAGTGGCTTATAGTGTTCTTAAGACTGGTCCAGGGACAGAAATATTGGTGTCAAAGAATCTGCAGGCATGCGGTGACTGCCATGAATGGATGAAGATAATTTCAAAGGCACTTTGTCGTGTTATAATTATGAGGGATAGAGTTCGATTTCACCGCTTTGAAAGCGGGTGGTGCTCCTGTAAAGATTACTGGTGAGCACTTGATGAAGCAACACAGAAATGATCTGTACAGTGTCCTATCAGGAGTTTGGAGAAGCCATAAGTGGACTAAATAATATTGTTATGTTCCGCTTGGATGCATGGAGCTTAGGTGGTGCACAGCTCTGAGCCAAGGACAAACATGAGCTCTGTAAAATATTTTGTTATCAGTTTAGCTTTTAGATAAGCGTATGCAGACACAAAAATGTATTGTGTACACTTTTAGCTGGTCCACAAGATTTTCTCTATTGAGTGACAACAACAACAAACAACAACAAAGCCTGAAGGATATTGGGGTATCACCAAAGAGCTAGCTATGGACAGGGGTGCGTGGAAGCTTGCTATCCATGCGCCAGAGCCATGAGTTGGTCGTGAGATCTTATGGGTTTCACCTCTAGCCTACCCCAACTTGTTTGGGTCTAAAGGCTTTGTTGTTGTCCTCTATTGAGTGACACACTTCAATTAATCCTACAGTGTTATAACTGCGATTTGTGTGATCTAGATCAACAGATTATCTGCTAAATTTGTGCTTTCTCTAAATATTCTGTTTTTTATGTTTTTTAATGTCTTAAGAAAATTGTTACCGTAGTACTGTCTGGTCTGCTATCTTGTTTTTGGATGCTTATTTGTGCTGACATTACACGTGGTGAGATATATGCAATGACTTCACCGTTGTTAGTTTAGTTACATTCTTGATCTCCAGTAGTTTTAAGTTTGACAAATGCCAACTAATAATGATTGTTTGTTCATCATTTCAGGATTAATAGAGGTGGCGTTGAATATTCTGTTATCTAAACTTTGTACCAAATAAATAGGTCCAACAAGACCTTTGATGCCCTTTTCTACTCCATTTTACAATGTCCTTATATTCTATTTGCTGTGGTAACTTCCACCAACTAAGGAACTCAATAGGACACATTTGTAGTATCAGATTTCTCAAGTATCACAGCAGAATAAGCTCTGAAAATGTACTTCAGAACAGAAGACATAAAACTAGACCTTTTAGTGCAACAGTACTAGTGAGAAATGCAAGAAAAGGAAGTAAGCAATCCATCAGCAATGACCGCCATCTACACGGTGGATCAGTTGAATCATCAATTGAAGTGTTCAAGCAATCTGATCTGCTGCACCTGAAATCACTCCAGTGCTACGATATTCAGGAAAAGGTTTCTGGAGGCAAGACCGACTGCCCTGCAACTATCCTTGTCTTTGATATTGAAACTACTGGCTTCTCACGCCGTGGTGATAGAATTATTGAGTTTGCTGTACGTGATCTTATGGGTGGAAAGAATAGCACTTTTCAGACCCTTATAAATCCTGAGAGAGAGGTAAAAAACGCAGCTGTTCATGGTATCAGCACCAAGATGGTTTGCAGTTCTGATATCCCAAGGTATTGTTTTTCACAATCCTTCAGCAACAACAGATATTTTTCCTTTTTTATTACCTTCTTATTCATGGAACCCATCATCTTGTAAGAGTTTAATGGAGAAATAAAGATCCATGAGAGAATACTAGAAAATTAAATGCAGAGCACAAGTTATATTTCTCCTTCAGCTAAGAGTTTTTCTCTCCTTGCAATCATTATTCATTTATCTGCCATTTAAAAAAAAATTGTGATGCTTTTATGCAAAAAGAAGGTTCTCTGAGGTTTTCCACTCCTACATGTTGTGGTCAATTTGAGGAAAGCCACAAAAAACATGAGAGCATGAGATTGCTGCAGTACATTCTGAAAATATAGTTCTGCAAGGACAGAAATATGAACTGGGATCAAACAGCCGTTTGTTACTTGTGGTGTGCAACCCATGCCTCTTTTATAATGATCTTCCATTCCTGCAGCGTGCAAGGATTTTGAAATTTGGTTACCGTTCATTTATTTATCTTTTAGCGAGGACACCCTTTATTTTTTTCTTGGTGCATTCCTACTTGAATTCTTTGTTTTTCGTAATTAGAGTTTTCATCTCTGGCTATGCAGATTTGGGGAGTTTATCCCCATTCTACTACAATACGTTTGGAGTCGTCAAGTTGCTGGTAAACCAGTTATGTGGGTTGCTCATAACGGGAAAACCTTTGATGTGCCCTTTCTCATCTTTGAGTTCCAACGTTGCAAACAAGAGATGCCTGCTGACTGGCTGTTTGTGGACACACTTCCTATTGCAAGACAGTTAGTTGATTCCGATGGTATGTTCTCTCGCCGAGTGTTCTGTTTACTTGCATAAACATAATATTCAAGATTGTTTTCAGTGCTAGAAAAAGGCGTAGTTTACTCTAGTGATAACAGCTAACTAGGACATAACATAGTCTTCGTGTTACAGATGCCACTCCTGTATTGACATGATCTAGTATTCATGTGTTATGGTGCTGCTAGAAGGAGGAGTCGAGAGGGCTGGCCGGGGGCCTTTTTGCCCACGGCCGGGCAAGAGGGAAGGGTTTTCCTTCTTAATTCTTGCTTCATTAGATTGATACATCTCCTCTCTTTATATAGAGAGGTTTACTTGACTCCCAAGCAAGGCTTTCTTGACCCCTAAGCAAGCGACCCTTATCTCTAATTAACCCTGAGACTAATGGGCCCATTAGGCCCATTACGTACTCCGGGCAAGAGGGAAGGGATTTCCTTCTTAATTCTTGCTTCATTAGATTGATACATCTCCTCTCTTTATATAGAGAGGTTTACTTGACTCCCAAGCAAGGCTTTCTTGACCCCTAAGCAAGCGACCCTTATCTCTAATTAACCCTAAGACTAATGGGCCCATTAGGCCCATTACGTACTCTAACATCATGCTATTTTATGTATATTTATATTTCTGAGGCAGAAACGGGGCTAGGTTAACAACATTAGGCTGCGCCAGTAACCTCCACAGTTTTTGTGTACTAGTCATCAACCTGTGAGCCGATACAGGCTAGTAATTTGAATGGCAAAGGTAATGTGTTCTAGTAACGTTTAGAAACATGAATTCGAAGTACACATGCAAATTAGGATTTTTTTTTCATTTTTGTCAGATTGTTATTTAAAAATTAGAACATATAAAATAATTGCTTTTTGACCATGAGGTCACGGGTCCGAGTCTTGGAAACAACCTCTTGCAGAAATGCAGGGCAAGACTGCGTACAAAAGACCCAAAGTGGTCGGACCCTGCGCAAGTGGGAGCTACGTGCACCGGGCTGCCCTTTCTGTTTTTTTATAAAATAATTGCTTAGTAGTTCATGGACAAATAAGGAGTTATATTCCTCCAACTGATTCACAATTAAACATTTTGCTTGTGCATGATTTTCCTACTAGTATAACAGAAAGTGCAAGCAAAGTCTACCTATAATATACGATGCTCCAATTGTTGGACTACAAAAGTTACATTTAACACAGAAAAAAAAGGCAATTAAGGTTATTGCATCGAAGCTGCCATCCGCAGAAGCAAAGTTCATCATCAACTTAATCCCTGAGATGTTGAGTAATAAAAATGTTCATGTCAAACAGGAATACTGAATTCAAAACATATCATGTCGGATATAATCATACAATAATTTTAAGTATATTCTCTGTTAATAGAGTTATCAAACAGGGATTTTTTATAATTCCCCTCATTATTCATGTACTCATGCGTACATGTGCATATGTGACTAAGACTAAGAAAATATGGTAAAATGGTAATTGGTTTCTTAACTTCTGAAAAATCTTCCTCGCATCTTGGGCAAATGAACAAAACAACAACAACAACAACAAAGCCTTTAGTCCCAAACCAGTTGGCGTAGGCTAGAGGTGAAACCCATAAAATCTCGCAACCAATTCATGGTCCTGGTACATGGATAGCAAGCTTGCACACACCCCTGTCCATTGCTAGTTCTTTGGTGATACTCCAGTCCTTCATATCTCTCTTCGCGGGCTCCTCCCATGTCAAGTTAGGTCTACCCCGACCCCTCTTGACATTCTTAGCACGCTTTAGCTGTCCGCTATACACTGGAGCTACTGGAGGCCTGCACTGAATATGCCCAAACCATCTCAGACGATGTTGGATAAGCTTGTCTTCAATCGGTGCTACCCCAACTCTATCTCGTATATCATCATTCCGGATCCGGTCCTTGTGTGGTCACACATCCATCTCAACATGCGCATTTCCGCCACACCTAATTGTTGAACATGTTGCCTTTTAGTCGGCTAACACTCAGCGCCATACAATATTGCAGGTCGAATCGCTGTCCTATAGAGCCCGCCTTTTAGCTTTTGTGGCGCTCTCTTGTCACATAGAACGCCAAAAGCTTGGCGGCACTTCATGTAGCGCCCAAGATGCGATTCTATCCCAATCACGTGATGAACTCACGATTGGGGCACACCCGCATTTCGAGCGCATAGCAACGTTCTTCTTTTTCATTTGATTTCATCTGTAGTCGGATCCTGCTCTTCTGTATGATGATTGCTATGTATTGATGTACCGTTGTATTCATGTTGTAGCTTGTGGCGACTGTAAGCCTTTATCTTGTATTCTCATCTATTCAGTACATGGTATGTTGTAATGATGCCCACCTTGCTATGCGCTTGAAATGCGGTTGTGCCCCAATCATGAGCTCATCACGTGATTGGGATAGAATCGCATCTTGGGCGCTACACTTCATCCATCTGGCTTTGATTCGATGGTTCACATCTTCATCGATATCCCCATCCTTCTGCAGCATTGACCCCAAATATCGAAAGGTGTCCTTTTGAGGTACCACCCGCCCATCAAGGCTAACCTCTTCCTCCTCGTGCCTAGTAGTACTGAAACTGCACCTCATGGTACTCAATTTTAGTTCTACTAAGTCTAAAACTTTTCGATTCCAAGGTTTGTCTCCATAGCTCTAACTCCCCATCCGACTATCATCGACTAGCACCACATCATCCGCAAAGAGCATACACCATGGGATATCTTCTTGTATATCCCTTGTGACCTCATCCATCACCAAAGCAAAAAGGTAAGGGCTCAAAGCTGACACCTGGTGCAGTCCTATTTTAATTGGAAAATCATCAGTGCCGCCATCACTTTCTCGAACACTTTTCACAACATTATCGTACATGTCCTTGATGTGGGTAATGTACTTTGCTTTGACTTTGTGTTTCTCCAAGGCCCACACATGACATTCCGCGGTATCTTATCATAGACCTTCTCCAATTCAATGGATGTCATATGCAGGTCCTTATTTTGCTCCCTGTATCTCTCCATATGCAGTTACCAAGAAGATGGCTTCCATGGTTGACCTCCTAGGCATGAAACCAAAATGATTTTTGATCACGCTTGTCATTTTTCTAAACCGGTGCTCAATGACTCCGTTCCATGGATTCATTGTATGACTCATTAGCTGAATTTCATGATTATTAGTACAACTTTGAACATCCCCCTTGTTCTTGAATATTGGTACTAATATACTACATCTCCATTCTTCTGACATCTTGTTTGCCCGAAAAATGAGGTTGAAAAGCTTAGTTAGCCATACTACCGCTATGTTTCCGAGGCCTCTCCACACCTCAATGGGGATACAATCAGGGCCCATCGCCTTGGCTCCTTTCATCCTTTTTAAAGTCTCCTCCAGTTTAATGGTAGAGCTCACATTCTCCCCATTGAACAGCTTGTTGAAGTACTCCCGCCATCTATGCTTAATCTCCTCGTCCTTCACCAGGAGCTGGTCTGCTCTGTCCTTGATGCATTTGACTTGGTCGACATCCCTCTTCTTCCTCTCTTGGATCTTGGCCATCTTATAGATCTCCCTTTCGCCTTCCTTCGTGTCTAACCACTGGTAGAGGTCTTCATATGCCCGACCCCTTGTTTCACTCATAGCTCGTTTTGTGGCCTTCTATGCCATCTTGTACTTCTCTATGTTGTTTGCACTCCTACCCAGGTAAAGGCGTCTGAAACAATCTTTCTTCTCCTTAATAGCCTTCTGGACATCATCACTACACCACCAGGTATCTTTAGCTTCGCTTCTACTCCCATGGACACTCGAAACTCCTCTGAGGCCACCTTACAAATGCAAGTCGCCATCTTATCCACATATTGTCTGCATCACCTCCTTCCTCCCAAGGGCCCTCCTTAATGACCCTCTCCTTGAATGCCTGAGCTAAGCCCCCCCCCCCCCCCCCCCCCCGAGCTTCCACCACTTTGTTCTAGCGACTTTGGCACACTTATCCCGCTGGACATGAATCCGAAAGCAGAAGTCAGCCACCACGAGCTTATGCTGAGGGACAACACTCTCTAGGTATCACCTTACAATCCAGGCGCGCCCGCCTGTCTTCTCTTCTCGAGAGGATGAAAGCAATCTGGCTAGAGTGTTGACCACTACTAAAAGTCAGTAGATGTGATTCTCTCTTTCTAAAGAGGGTGTTAGCTACGATCAAGCAGTAGGCTAGAGCAAAGCTTAAGACATCTTCTCCTTGATTCTTGATGCCATAGCCAAAGCCCCCATGCACCCCTTCAAAACCTGTGTTAGATGTACCCACGTGGCAATTGAGGTATCCTCCTATGAAGAGCTTCTTGTCAATAGGTACACTCCTAACCATGTCCTCCAGGCCTTCGTAGCACCCCTCTTGGTGTTCTCATTGTGGTCCACTTTCGGGGCATACTCGTTGATAACATTGAGAATTAAGTCCCCAACAACCAGCTTGACCAGGATAACCCGGTCCTCACGTCTCCTTACGTCGACAACTCCATACTTGAGGCTATTGTTGATCAAGATGCCTTCTCCATTTCTGTTTGCAGTCGTCCCCGTGTACCATAGCTTGAAGCCGGTATTCTCCACCTCCTTTGCCTTCTGTCCCCTCCATTTGGTTTCTTGGACGCAAAGGATATCAACAACTCTCCTCACCGCTGTATCTACTAGCTCCCGAAGCATACCTGCCACCTGTCAGGGGCCATAAGGTCCAGCTATCTAAGTGGATCCTCCTAGGCTCGGCTAGCTTCCTTACCTTTCGCACTCGCCGAGTCAAATGCGAAGACCCTTGCTCATTTTCCACTACACCCAAGCGTTGATCTAGTGGGCCACTAAGGATGCGACAACCCGATCCTTGCTCACTTGCCACCGTATCCAGATCAAGATACGGCGCGGCACCATGGGTGTGACGGCCCGGCCCTTCCCCATTTGACGCCACACCCGGGTTCTGATGTGGCACGTCGCTGAGAGGGTTACGCCCCAACGAAAATCTTTTGGGTTTCATCTCCATAAGAGTGGCAGAGTTTTGACGTTGGCTCGCCAAGCCTATCACAACCCTCATTTACCCAGGTTTGGGACCGGCTATGTTGAGACAACATAGGCGGAGTTCAAATGAACAAAATAAACATTGGGAAAAATATTACTTAGTAACAAAAAGGATCAGAAAGGTTTGATTTCATGTACTTATACAAAGATGCAGACATCCCAGTTTAGTCGGCAGACAAAGTAAAGCAAAGTTTAGGAAGTTCTCAAAGTACATATCTAAACAGCAGCAAGAGAGTGTAAAAGAAAATCCTGTATTGACTGTTTATGTATTTACACACACACACACACACACACACACACACACACACACACACACACACACACACACACACACACACATATATATATATATATAGACACACACACACACACACACACACATATCCAGATCTCTGTTTTCGAGTCGCTCGACTAGTCGTCGACTAGTCTATGAGTCGCACTGGCAGGGTCAACTCAGCCTGGCGACTCGACTCATGGGATGAGTCGAGCGACTAGTCTCGACTAGTCAACGACTAGTCGTGTTTTCTGGGTCGAACGACTTGATTTTTTTGGGTCCCACCTGTCATTTTTTTTACTGTATCGAACCACCCCCCTTGGAAACCTAGATCGAACCTGTTCTCCTCCCCCTGACCCAACCCTCTCCTTGGCAGCCGCCGCCGCCCATGGTTGCTGGCTTGCTGCTCCTCCCCTGGTTGCTGCTGCCGGTCTGCTCCTCCCCTGGTTGCTGCTGTTGCTGGTCTGCTCCTCCCCTCCTCCCCTGGTTGCTGCTGGTGGTCTGCTCCTCCCCTCATCCCCTGGTTGCTGCTGCTGGTGGTCTGCTCCTCCTCTCCTCCCCTGGTTGTTGTTGCTGCTGCTGCTGGTGGTCTGCTCCTCCCCTGGTTGTGCATGAACAAGGGTGGCTGTGCATGATGAAGAGTTGAGGGCTGAATTGGAAGCACTCAAGAACAAGGCTGGTTTTATTGTACCTACTTTCTACTGCTTAACTCACGTCGACTCGTCGCATGTCGACTCATTGACCATGAGTCTAGTCACGACTAGTCTAGAGTCGCTCCCCCCGAGCGACTCGTCGACTCAAAAACCTTGATCCAGATGTGTAGTAACTAACAACAGTCCGTGGCTATGACAATGCAAAAGACAGTAAGGTAAAAAGGCAATGCCAATCCACCAAAAATAATCATAACACGAGCCTGTCCATGTAATATAACAATTAACTCTGGCACTATTACCAACCCTTACAAAAAAATCATTATTGCCAATCACCTTTTCTGGATATTCCTTGGATTGAAGCAGCAATGAAGTTATATTTCTAGAGCACTCAGGACTAAAAAAAATCAAGCAAACCACATATAATGTACTCCCTCCGTTCCTAAATATAAGTCTTTGGAGAGATTCCACTATGAACCACATACGGATGTATGTAGATGCATTTTAGAGTGTAGATTCACTCATTTTGCTCCGTATGTAGTCCATAGTAAAATTTCTACAAAGACTTATATTTAGGAACGGAGGAAGTAGATAGGAAAACATGTACTATAAATCTAAAGCTAATTGGCACCTGAAGAATTAATTGATCAACTGGAAGGTTGACATCACCGTATAGATATAAGATTGAAGTAGTAAGTGGTAACTTGCCGCCGGTTTGTTTAATTGTTGTGTTTTTCAAGGCTTGATTGCATGCCCCATCATTGCACATAATAATTACATAAAAATAAATGTTATCCTAGGCAGGCCTACTTAGCAATATATGCTATAACTTACTGAGCATATCAATGATTTCAAACAGAGACGATAATAAATCTTAAACCTACACTTCTTGCATATGCATCGACACCCTAAATCACCGAGGCCACCAGCTAGCCCTAGGCATGGGAGTGGTCACCAAGTGCTTGCCATTATCTCGCCCTTTTCAGATGAAAGCAACACAGGTATATATACTAACATCATACACCCCGTAGGGAAAAGGCAAGCGTGACTGTACTAGATAATAGTCAGATTATTGTAGAGTCCCAGCAGAAGGGGTCTTGCTAATGCTCCAGCAGATAGCTATGCCAACTTTGCGTGGCGGCGAGGGCGCAAACTTTAGTGGATGCTGCCACAGGAAGGCGCTCAGTCTGCAAGATGAGTGGCCTTGGGGAGGCAGAGGTAGGGCTGCAAACGAGTCGAGCTCGAGCGAGTTGGAGTTGGCTCAGCTCAACTCATATGAAAATTCGAGCGAGCTCAAACTGACTGAAGCTCATGACTGAGCTGTAGAACATGACTCGTGCTCAGCTTGTAACGATCTCGAGTCGATCTCGAGCTAGTTTCGAGCTAAATGAGATGGTAACAATTATAAATCTATGGATGAAAAACAAAAAAAAATTAAGGTGAATATGCTGGGAACCTTTGCCAAAAATATAGAATATTTAACACATAGTCGACCACGTGCCCTAATTAGGCCTAAATCTTCTCTGCACTTAATTAAGTTTCGATGTTCATTGGTAAATAAAATGGAGAAAAATTATGGACAACATATATGGCAATAAATTATCTTATTTTCATTTAATATATGTCATGATCATTTAACATAATGATATTCTGTCGAGCTATCAAGCTAAAATCGAGCGAGCCAACATTGGCTCAAGATCGGCTAATTTCTAGGTCGAGCTACATAAAGTGGTCAAACTCAGCTCGTTTCTTTTCGAGTCGATCTCGAGTCGAGTCGAAAAACGAGTCGATCTCGAGCGGCTCACGAGCCTTGAGCTTTTCTTGCAGCCCTAGGCAGAGGCTGCCTCCACACAGACATAACCCCAACAAATTGAAGGCCTGTTGGAGGCTGGGGTGGCTGCCGGATTGAATTCATCGCTGGTGACTGGAGATGTTTTTCTTGTCTTCTCGAGGGAGGCTGGGATACAGAGGAAGAGATGGACTGCGTCTGTTGGAGAGGGCGGATGGTGAGGGCGCCTCTGCTACTTCATCTGACGGCAAAACATGCATCATATGCAGATCAGACGGACAGAAATCTCTAGCTGCTAGGATTAATGTGGAGCCTCCAATTAGTAAATAAGTATATAAGATTGATCCTTGTTTCTTGTTTTTGCATATAACTGAAAAAAGAAAGTTAAGATTGATCCTTGTTTCTTGTTTTTGCATATAACTGAAAAATGAAAATTCATTTAACTGAAGCAAATCATGCGACTCAAAAGCTTAACCTCATTTCTCTTCCACCTCAGGGGAAAAAATCAGCTCCGCATCGATGAAGACACTGGTAGAGCGCTACAAGATCCCAGTCGATGGCAAAGCGCACCGTGCAATGCATGATGTGACCGCCCTGTGTTATGTACTCCAGAAGTTGACGTTCGAGTTGAAACTAACCGTTCCACAGCTCCTTGAGAAGTCGTTCCGGGTCTCTGATATCACGACGACACCCCCTAAAAAATGACTGCTAACACCCTCACCTGAACAATATCTAGAAACTCTGGATTATTTCATTGGCATTGTATTACAGAGCCTGTTATTTGCAGACCCTAGCTCTGATTTCTTGCCGTTTCAACAACAGAACAACAATACCTTCCTTATTGTTACATTGATATTTTGGCCAGTAGTTCAGTGCTCAATATTACTGATACTTGCTGGCCCTGTACACCATCTGAACCATTATATGCACGATGCTAAATTCAGAGCTGCGGCATAGATTCTGTGTGATGTCCAACGGTGACTGAATGCAGTGCTCTTTACTGTTTCTTCAGGAACGCTCTAAACGAAATGAAGCTACTCTACTTTTTAGCAGTAACTGGGAGAAAAGTCGGTTCTACCCCCTTGTTGAGTTGAGCATGCGCTGCACAAGGAAGGGAAATCTGGTCATTTTCACTTGATTCATTTCTACGCAGCACTGTTTCTACGGCCTTATACTTGTTAACTTAGTGCAGGAGCTGGTCGCGTCAGATAAACAAGAGAAAAGTCGTTCCTGCCCTTGGTCTTAGTGAGATGAACGGCGGCTCTATATAAGGCAGGGCAATCAAGTCACTTCAACATGTCTCTCAAGCAGCAACTGCTTCCCTCCAATTTCCTTCCGAACCCGACAGGCGACAGGCGACACGAAGGTAACCGCCCCCGAGCTCCTCATCGTCTCGCTCTCTGCTACCCTGTTCGCAGCTCGGGCTCTCCAGTGGAGGCCATGGAGGGGGAGCTCGGGTACCTGTCGCCTGCGGGTTCGTCCTGCGTCTCCACCGAGCGCTTCGGCTGGTCGCCGCGGGAGAAGCTGCTCGACTCCACTCCCTCGTCGCGCGTATCCGACGGCCGCGGCAAGGGAGGCCTGCTCCGTTCGCCCACATGGGGGCCATCACCGACGGAGACGCAGCTCCACTCGCCCTCATCGTGCGTCTCCGACGACCGCTACATCTCGCCGCTTCGCATGTCGGCGGAGCAAGCGAGCGAGGTGCACGAGGCGGAGAGGCTCCTCCGCGCGATCGCCGACCGCTACGACGACTGCTTCCTGCGCCTGCGCGACGCCACGGCCGAGGTCGCTGACCTCCGCCTCGAGCGCCTCCGCCTCAGAGCGGAGAGCATGCACCTGTCTCTCCTCCTCGAGGAGCTCGAGGCCGATCAGGGGAAGCGGGCGATCGCGCCGGCTCCGACACCACCGCCGAAGCCGACTGAGGAGGTAGCAGCACGCGGGGGCGCGCCGAAGAGCATCTCCATCCGTTCCAAGTGCTACCTCTCGCAGGCGAAGCAGCCGCGGGGCGAGGCAGAGGCGCAGCGCCTCCGTGTTCGTCCGCCTCCTGCGATCGAGGTAAGCCCGCAAATCCTACTGCTTACGAATTCACTGCTTTATTCCGCCGTGAATCGCTTTGTTTATCTGCTCGGAACTCGAAAATCTGCGCTGAATTCCTCCAACACAGCTCAATAGTTCCAGTTCCTGCAAAATTCGTAGTAATCGTGGAGCAAATTTGTTTGTGATGCAATTAGATGGTGAAATCTACTAAACCTGCGATATTAGACGAGCTCTGGTAATACGATGCTCTATTTGTAATTTGACGATAGCATCAAGCAACGGAGTATGTTGAATTAGCTAATTTTGTACTCAGATTCGTCATACTCTGCTTTCGGGTTCCACTACAGAGGCAGAGCCGCTTGATGCAGTGAGTCGAAGTCGCTTAATCGAGGAGAAATTAGGCTTGTGACGCAATTATATGGTTAGCAGGAAAGTTTAAACCTGAAAAATCAGACGAAACTCTGGCAATATGACGTTCTATAAACGATTTGGCAATTGCATTCAGTATCAGGTTGTGTTTATAATTAGCAAATTTTGTAGTACTTGACAGTTGTAGCTTTGAACCTACATAGTGTTGGCAGTTGCTTGATGAAGTAAGCCAAACTTACAACTCGATATTTTTAATTTATGCTGCAACTTGATTAGGAATTTCCTATGTTAAGTTGGAACCACACAAATTCTTATCACGTCATGGCTTTGGGATTCAATTGCAGGAAGAAACTGTATTGAACTTGCTTAATTTTTCTTCAGAAATAGTATTGCATCGGCTATTTGTTGGCAATTTCATGTTACAAAGTCGTCATTAAGCGAAGAGATAGGGTATTGATTTGGCTAACTCACGAAACTAAACACTCAATTCGAGAAATTTCATTGGGAATTCATATCCGTATGATTGATTTTGTAATGGGGAATGGTGATTGCAGCAGGCAGGGGAGGACGAGGCGAAGGGGGATGGAGAAGTGGTCGAGCTGGAGGCGTACAGGCAGGGCACCCAGAAGACGGAGCTGTGCAACAAGTGGGAGGGCGGCGCCTGCTCCTACGGCGGCCGGTGCCGGTTCGCGCACGGCCTGCAGGAGATGCGCCCCGTCATCCGCCACCCGCGCTACAAGACCCTCCCCTGCCAGATGTTCGCTGCCGCCTCTGGCTGCCCCTACGGCCACCGCTGCCACTTCCGTCACTCGCCAGCGCCCACCGCCCAGTCCTACTAGTCCGCCGCCGCGGCCACCAACATCAACTGCTCGTCGTCTCCTACTGCCGTGTACTGGCTTCCTCTCCTCCGACCTGCCTTCCTCCCCTCATTGCCTGCGCGCATGTCTGATGCCTTCATCAGGGACTGCTTGCGTGTGTCATAGAATCAGTAGTAGCATTACGCATTGAGCTCATTTAATCAGTAGCTTAAAGTTTAAAAACAGTTATTAAAATCAGTAGTACTAGCTTTTTTAGAAGATCTAAAATCAGTAGCTTATAGTAAGATAAAGCGATCTGCTCGTTCAGGGCAGGAAAACAGTAGTGGCAGTGTCTTGCTGGTTCAGGGCAGGAAAACAGTAGTGGCAGTGTCTAGCCAGTGATGGGCCAAATGGGCCGTGCATGACTTGTGTGAGCGTTGGGGGAAAAAGCTACTGCAAGTGTATCATCGGTTCGTTGTTATCTTGTTGATCAGAACTAGCCCAGATAAGCTTTGTATATATGGTGGATGGATATTGGAGTAGGCCCAGCATGCCCAACATTTATATGCCGAAGTGTTCTTATGTTTCGAGAAAGCTATTTTCCGACCATTCTGATTTTTATTATAGATCCGAACGGTTCGGAGTCATCGGTTTTCGATCGTGCAGTCTCGCGCGAGCCTCCCATAATTCCGGTTTCGGGTGTCTCCTTAATTAACGCGATTTCAATTGCGGGGTTTATTAATTGACTCGGTTTTAGTCTCATGACTCTTAATTAGCACGATTTAATTCCCTCATATCTTAATTAGCATGATTAATGGGGTCCTAATTACGTGTACTGCCATTTAAAGCTAGCTTTTTCGTTTTAAGTAAAAAAACTGTGTGCATGGGACAGGAATCAATCTCTTCCCCTCATCATACGGTACATGCAAGATTAACCAACTCAGCTAGCAATTGGATGTGTATGATTCCAACTAATATTTTACTTGCATAGACATAAACTCTAGTTTGTTTTAATTTGGTCCTTTTTAATTGTACAAATTTCTTAAAGCCCAGACCTTCATCCTTTAGCATGGTAACACACGCACATCAGAGCTGATAATTCACGTACAAACTTCACGATAACTTTTTGAGCCGAGGAAAAATTATTGAAAAATACCCTAGTAACTTATGTGTAAATAGCATGATAATATATGCACACGAGGGCTCATAACTCATGTACGAACACCGTGATAATTTTTTTGACCCAAGCGGAAAAGAGTTGTTGAAAATATACACGGTAACTTCTGTGCAAATAGCGCGATA
This sequence comes from Triticum aestivum, assembly GCF_018294505.1. NCBI lineage: Eukaryota > Viridiplantae > Streptophyta > Magnoliopsida > Poales > Poaceae > Triticum > Triticum aestivum. The sequence goes on along the minus strand of NC_057804.1, from coordinate 406,220,581 downwards.
ACACACACACACAACAAAGCTGATAACTCACTACAAACACCAGGTAATTTTTGACCCCCGAGATAAAAGTTTGTTGAAAAACATAACCCGACAACTTCCGTGTAAACAATATGGTAATATACGCACAACATACTTGTTAACTTACTCAGTGTAGACGTGGTGATTTTTAACCTGGGTAAAATGTTATTGAAAAATAACCCCTCTCCCGGCAACTCATGTGTAAATAACATGGTAATATACACCAATAGAGTTGATAACTTACTTCACCTAGGCGTGGTAACTTTTTTTACCCAGGATTTTTTTCCTGAAAAACACTCCTAACCCTGGTTATTCGTGTGTAAATAGCAACCATTTATTCTACTCACCAACAAGACATCATTTGATAAACAAAATGATGCATAGTGATGGTCGTCGAATGAACTGACGGGTATGTTTGCGCCTCCATAGTATGGTGGTGGAGGGCGAAAAGTTTTGCGATAACTTCTGTGCAAATAACATGGTAATATATGCCTAGCTGAGTTCATAACTCACGCAGAAACATTGCAGTAACTTCTGTGTAAATAGCAAGGTAATATACGCAGAACAATGCTGATAACTCACGTACAAACACTACAATTACTTTTGACTAGGTTTTTTGAAACATAATCTTGATAATTTGTGTAAATAACATGGTAATATTTGACCGCATACCTGATAACTTATGTACAAACACCAAGATAATTTTGATCCGGACAAAAGAAGTTGCTGAGTAACATAAGACAAACATATGACAGACATAAACTCACATAAGACAGACATAACAAAAAACAAGTTTTTAGTTTTCACAAAGGATTTGTATGTGACAGAACCATTGTCAAAGACTATACCACAAGAAAAGCATGAGACAACACTAGATAGCCATCAGTGTTAAAGAAAACATGCAACTAGATTATTGACTCTAGTGCAAGTGGAAGTCTGTTGGAAGTATGCCCTAGAGGCAATAATACTATATTATTATATTCCCATGTTCATAATCTAGAGTTTATATTCTATACTATAACTGCTATGATCCTAGAATATGCGATTCAGAGGAAAGCTCATATGCACGTGTAGACGATAAACAGTAAAATAAGATTCCTAGTCCCGCCTCTAAGACTAGCTCAAGTGTTGTTGGTGATCACCTTTTCTGGATCTTGAGATATCGTTAAGTGTAACGATAGTCTCAAAACAATTTTGAGAGTATGACGTTAGAAGAATGATCATATTGAATCGACCCAAACTTATTTGTTATACTTTGAGATAATATCGTCATAAGTCAATTGCTATAACACAAAGTGTTAACTTGTGATTTTAGTTCCTTAGACCATGAGAGTATCGTAGTCACTTCTTACCGTACAATGAAAATTGGGGTTTCTCAAATGTCATCAGTAACTTGGTGATCATAACGACAACTTAAAGGTTCATTGAAAAGTTTGACAAGGGACACGATAGCTCGAAAGTGGAATTTGCTCCTCCGACGGCGGAGATATATTCTTAGGGCCCTCTTGGTGTGATGGCATCCATCGTCATCTGGCAAGACACAGGTGACTTCGTCACGGGGATCTAGAGCACGACAACGAGAAAGAAGAACAAAATCGACAACGAGGAGACCCGTATAGTAAGCATGTGTTTGACTCAAGAGGATACTAATATATCTCACCTTGGGTTTTTAAAAGTACCAAAAAGCAAAGGGAACATCATAAGGTAACCAAAGGTTCTTGAATGTCATTCGTGTGATCATAGGGATCGATATGGACGTCCACGGTTCCGCTATCGGTCATTGAACGAAGGGGTTACGTTCATGTCTATGGTTTACCAAACCTACAGGGTCACAAGCTTAAGGTAGTCACGATCTGCCAAGTGTTAGTAGGACAAGAGTATCGAGGATTTATTTGAGAAATAGTTTCGTTAATATCCAGAATAGTTCCGAGAGGAACCAGAAGCGTTTAGGGGTCACCGAAAGGGTTTCAGAGCTTATCGGGCAAACCGGGTATTCCTGATAATTAATATATAGGTGTAAATTGTTTCCAGTGATGTTAAATTATATATAAAAGGCCTAGTAATTGTTAGAGGACTACAGTTAATTAAATATCAACGAGCCTTAAAAGGCCTAGTGGTGGAAGGCAACTTGGGACACGAAGGCACACGTGGAGGAGGCGCCCCCCTTTCCTTATGGGGGAGGGGGGCAAATTGGAGTCGGGGAGGAGCCGCAGGAGGCTTTCCCTCCTTGGTGGGTGTGCCTCTCTCCCCCTCTAACCTATATATAGTGGAGGTATTGGCCCTTTTCTTCACACAAGTTTTAGGTGCCTCCTCTAGCCCAATACTACTAGTTCTAATTGAGATAATTAGAGCTAGTTCTAGTTCCTCTAATCCTCATAATTAGAAGCCCCAAGTGGCTTTAATCTTCTCCTCTAAGTCTCCAGCGGGAAGCGTTGCCGAATCATGAAGATCGTACGCTTGCAAACTGTAGAGAGGTCGTGCTTTCAGTGTTTTGTTCGAGGAAGGTTCGCAGGATCGCTCATCGATGGTTCGAGTGACTCTAACACTACAAAATAAACACTTCCGTGATGATACGTGTTTGTCACAATAGGTCACGTTTTCTGTCATGCATGTATATCCATGACGATTTTATGACAGAATCAAGATAGTCATACCTGTGCTGTCGTAGAAGTGTTCCATGACATTACCAAAATTATCATCACGGAAGTGTCCACTTCCATGACGATAAATCGCGCGTCATGGAAGTGCTTTTCATCAAGGGTGATCGACACATGGCATCCACCGTAGCGGGTTGTCATTAAGCTATCAGGTCTGGTTTTGGATCCAATAACCCGCTAACAGCCACGACCAATGGGGATTTTCCACGTGTAAATTTCTCATTGGCCGGAGGAACCACGTGTCGGCTCACCGTTGGGACAGATGTCATCCACTAATTGGACCAAAGGCGCCTATGATACGTCGACATGTGGCATAGCCCAACAGAGACCCATTCCAGTGAAAAGGCCAACCCATTTGACTTGGTCAAAAGGTAGCGGGCCAACCCACGGAAAGCCTGTTAATGGCATGTTCACATATAGCCCATTTACAGCCCGCTAACTCACGACCTGTTACGGCCTACCGGAATTTGGCCCAGTAGCGTCATCTGGGCCGTCCAATACGATTCCAACCCATTGTAACTTTTGGCCCATGTATGGCCCATGACGTCTTTCGGCTCATATGAGTCCATTTGTAACTCTTGGCCCATTAACGGCTCATGGTGAAACTGGCCCGTAATGAACAGTGTATCGCTTTATACCCATTAATGACCCATTATTCCATTGGGCCGTTTCTAGCCCGTGTTACCTTTCGGCCTTCTCAGGACCCATTTATTCTTGGGCTCATTTCCAGATTCAGTTACTTATGGCCCGTTACTGGCCTTTTCTTTTTGTGGGCCAAATTCAACCCGTGGTTACAGCCGACCCGTTTGTGGCTCGTTAATCCGTTGGGCCGTTTTCATAGCGTCATCAAATACAGCCTATTAACGGCCCGTTATGGCCAGGACATAAAACGTACAATTTCCACTCTAGCCCGTTTACGACCCATTTTGCGGACCGTTATTGGTCCATGAATAGTACGACCCATGTTTGGTGAAACGATTATATGGCCCGTACACGGCCCATAGATTAGACGTCCAGTAGATGGCCCATGGATCCTATGGCTCGTAGAAAGCCCATTGACCGTATGGCCCGTAGAAAGCCCATGGATCCTACGGCCCGTAGAAGGCCCATGGATCATACAGCCCATGGAGGGCCATGGTCACTACAAAAGGTAGCAGGACCATGGTTACAACAGTCCTTGTGTTGCCATGGTTATTGTGGCCTAGTTATAAAAATAGGTTATTGTGGCCACCAGAAAAACGCAGAAAAAGAACTGCAGTGACTACAAGAAAACAACTAAACAAGACAATAAGAAAATAAATAAGCAAGCAACTAACGCTAGTCTATTATGACTATTACACATATTACATCCATTGGGCATCAAAGTTTGCCACCAGTGCAAATATAGGGAACAAAGCAGCATATTACATACACTGACCGTCTAAATTGCCCGGCAGTGCAAATAAACGCGGCAGCAAAACAATTCAATAACTGAACAACTTCAGAAGAGCTCAAGAAACGTTATCCTGGGTATCCACCATGCTGGCAATAAGCTTAGCAAGCTTATTAGCTTTGTCTTGCGGCACTAAAATCCTCCAACGCTTGTTGTTTCACCAGAAAGTATGCATATGAATGCTCCAGGGACTTCCGCAGTCCTTCGGCTTCTTGTCGCAGCACAGCTGATCGATGTCTTTCAGCTTGTAGTTGAGACTCAAGAAACTGAACTGATTCAGACAGTGAGTTTGAATAGCTTGTGCCAGCGGTAGTGGCCAGTAACTCGAACACTAAACCAAGACATTACTTTGGGGTTGTCTCACTGTCTTCAAGATAGTTTTCCTTAACTGTTTTATCAGCTTTGTTGGAGACCAACAAGGATGTCTCACTATCTTGAACCTTATCTGCATTACTTCCTTTACCATTTCCTAATAAGGCACTCTTCCCCAATATTCCGTCAGCATTCTAAAAGAAGAAACAAGCAAACACATAATAGGTTTAGCATGTACTAGTATATGAAACTCATTTCGGTGAACCAGTTCATTAGTAAGGTGGACATGATTAAACTACCAAGTCTTCTATTGCCAAGTAGCACATAATAAAAGAATCAAACAAACATATATCTATGTCCTATGGTCACTGCATTGTCTTGCCAAATCAAAATAGAGACACCGTTCAAATCATATTAGTTCAAGACAAAGCAACACTGAAAGAATACAAAGCGTGGGAAACTACATGGCACAACAAGATTTCAGATGGGTACCACGGGTCTACATGTACAACAACACTATTGGCTCTGTTGTGATGCGAGTAATGTGCATGATATGAGAATTCAACTGTATACACAATTGAAATTGAAACCAACAGAGCTATTTATAAGAGCAAACCTATTAAAGAAACATGCGTAAACATACCTGTTGTGTCATTGAAGTTTGGATTGGATCCTTCAATTTAAAAATAAATTTGTATGAGTAAATACAATGATACAAGAGCAAAGCAGTATGCACAATAGCAATGGAATCTTAAATGAGAACAGTTGTTCTTCAGGTTTAAGCACTTGTTCTACATGAACAGAGTATAGTAAGACGCAGGCATATAATACTTAAAAAATAAAAAATGAGCTCATAGACCTTACCACATTCTTGGTACGGGACCAGTACAGAACAAGGCGTTCCCATTCATCATCCAGTAAATGTGTCTCAGGAGAACCTAAGGGAATTTGATGAGTTTCTTTGCCACTGAAGTACGTTTTCTTTAGGTAATTCTGATACTGCCACCAAGCATTCTTGAAGATAGCAGAGGTATTAGCACATGTTACCTCATCCTGTGTTTCCAAATCGGTCCTTCTCTATAGAGAAAAATGGGAAAATTTGCTGTATTATAACCATCATGGAGGTAGAATGTATGGGACAAAGCAAAGTAATTGCCATGAATAACATTACTTACACATAACTCCTGGACAAACACGTACAACTGGCATTTTCCTTCATCTTCAGTATAATATTTCCATGATGGGAAGATACGCACATAGGATTTAACAACATCAAATGCGATATATGCTAAGCTACGAATGGCTAGTTGTGCTTCCTCCACAGGAATAGGTGTACTAACTGGTGGAGTTGGGGTTTGCCGTGGTAGTACTGGCGCTTTGGGCACTGGAGCTGCCTTACTAATTGCTCTTGTTTAGGAGCTCTGTGGTGGAGAAGGTGCTGTGTCAACAGGAACTGGGTTACTATCTGCTGGGGTTGGGGCTAGATTGGGTGAAGCTGGTTCTCTGGCCATCGCAGTAGGGGTATAATCTGTGAGACTCTGGGTTATGTGTGGTAGGGCTGGTTCTCGTGCATGTGCAACCGGGGTGCTATCTCCATCAAGAGGTAGCACTGTTTTATTTGAAGACCGTGTTTTTACTCCGCTAGATACTGCCATCACCCGCTCTGATTCAAATGGCTGATAAAAAGGAAACATAGTTGAATGTACATACATTGTATGAGAGACAGATGCAATAGATAGTGTGGAAAAAAGAGGGCATGAGATAGTTGACATGTATATTGTTTAACTAAAAAGGATAGCATGACATAATTTCACATATATGATGTCTATCTAAACTGGATAGCATAGCATGACATAATTCAAAGATATGATGGCTAACTAAACAGGATGGCATGAGATAATTATATGATGTCTTTAGTAAACAGGTTCACATGACATAATTCACACACATGTTATCTAAGTAATCAGGATCACATGATTTAATTCACATATGTGATTTATATGCTAAGCAGAGGGCATTCACATATATGATGTCTGAACTAAGAACATGGTGTTGAATATTGTGTATATGATGTCTAAACTATGCAATGCAAGACACCATATGCATGATATGAGCAGTATAACTGTGCCAAGTTAGAGTATACACCTCGGTGGGGGAATAGGACTGGTCATCTGTCTCTAAATCCATCTCCGAGGAGCTACCGGAACCATCAAGAGATCTGCTTCGACAGGTAGCACTGTCTGCTCTGATTCATAGGAAGAGTAGTTTAATGTACAAACATTGTCGATAAGTGGAAATGTAATGAAGAAAAGGATGGGCAAGATATCATTCAAATATATGATGCCTGGTTAAACATGATGGCATTGCATATTTCACATATATTATGGCTAGCTAAAAGAGACGAGACTCCATAATTCCCATATATGATATAGAAACTAAACAGGTGGCATTACAGAACATGTCAAAACTAAGCAGATGACATATATGATGTTGATAGTAGGCACTGCAAGGCAACATATGCATGATATGACTAACATCATCATGCCAAGTTAGAGCAAACACCTTGGGGGGTAAATAGGAGTGGAGCCGCGTCTGAATCTGCCTCAGAACAGATATCTTCCTCTGGATTACAATCTGGGAGGGGGGGTGATGTCTACTACACAACCTTCTTCTTGTAGACGTTGTTGGGCCTCCAAGTGCAGAGGTTTGTAGGACAGTAGCAAATTTCCCTCAAGTGGATGACCTAAGGTTTATCAATCTGTGGGAGGTGTAGGATGAAGATGGTGTCTCTCAAACAACCCTGCAACCAAATAACAAAGAGTCTCTTGTGTCCTCAACACACCCAATACAATGGTAAATTGTATAGGTGCACTAGTTCGGTGGAGCGATGGTGATACAAGTGCAATATGGATGGTAGATATATGTTTTAATAATCTGAAATTATAAAAACAACAAGGTAGCAAGTGGTAAAAGTGAGCAAAAACGGTATTGCAATGCTTCGAAACAAGGCCTAGGATTCATACTTTCACTAATGCAAGTTTTCTCAACAATAATAACATAACTGGATCATATAACTATCCCTCAAGATGCTACAAAGAGTCACTCCAAAGTCACTAATAGCGGAGAACAAACAAAGAGATTATTGTAGGGTACGAAACCACCTCAAAGTTAGTCTTTCCGATCAATCCATTGGGCTATTCCTATAAGTATCACAAACAGCCCTAGAGTTCATAGTAAAATAACACCTTAAGACACATATCAACCAAAACCCTAATGTCACCCAGATACTCCAGTGTCACAACAAGTATCCGCAGGTATGATTATACGATATGCACCACACAATCTCAGATTCATCTATTCAAACCAACACAAATAACTTCAAAGAGTGCCCCAAAGTTTCTACCGGAGAGTCAAGATGAAAATGTGTGCCAACCCCTATGCATAGATTCCCAAGGTCACAGAACCCGCAAGTTGATCACCAGAACATACATCAAGTGGATCAATAGAATACCCCATTGTCACCATGGGTATCCCACGCAAGACATACATCAAGTGTTCTCAAATCCTTAAATACTCAACCCAATAAGATAACTTCAAAGGGAAAACTCAATCCATTACAAGAAGGTAGAGGGGGATAAACATCATAAGATCCAACTATAATAGCAAAGCTTACAGTGCATCAAGGTTGTGCCATATCAAGAACGAGAGAGAGAGAGAGAGAGAGAGAGAGAGAGAGAGAGATCAAACACATAGCTACTAGTACATACCCTCAGCCCCGAGGGTGAACTACTCCCTCCTCGTCATGGAGAGCGCCGGGATGATGAAGATGGCTACCGGTGATGGATCCGCCCTCCGGCAGGTTGCTAGAACAGGGTCCTGATTGATTTTTCGTGGCTATAGAGGCTTGCGATAGCGGAACTCCCGATCTAGGTTTCTTTTCAGCAGTTTCTGTATTATAGGAATTTTTGGCATCAGTTTCACATCAGGGGGGGTCGCCGAGTCAACCACGAGGTAGGGGCATGCTTCCTGGGGGGTAGGGCGCGCCCCCACCCTCGTGGATGACTCGGGACTCTTCTGGCCCAACTCTTTTGCTTTTGGGGCCTCTTCTGGTCCATAAAAAATCTCCATAAATTGGCAGGTCAATTGGACTCCGTTTGGTATTCCTTTTCTGTAAAAACTGAAAAACAAGGAAAAACAGAAACTGGCAGTGGGATCTAGGTTAATAGGTTAGTTCCAAAAATCATATAAAATAAAATATAAATGCATATAAAACATCCAAGATGGATAATATTAGCATGGAATAATAAAAAAATATAGATACATTGGAGACGTATCAGGGGGGAGGGTTTGCCATTGAACCCACCATGGAGCGATGTCTGCATGACATTGTATTACCGTGCAAAACTCTTCTCTTTTTCTCTACATGTTCAGCATGACTGTGTAAAATATCTGACATGCATACGAAAAAAATATAATGATATTATGTAAGGAGAGCATGCAGAAATCTAGAGTGATGGTAACAACCAGTGGATGGATCCAAAAATAATGATAGCAGGCTGATGATAGCTTTAATTCAATAAAAAGATAGATGATGATTGCTTTATTATTTCTTTCCCACCCAAGAAGAACAACATAGGCAGATATACTATTCATTGCTGCCTCGGTATGTGCCAGATAATAGACAGAGATACTATTCATTGCTGCCTGGGTATGTGCCACACAACTAATTTTAAAACTCAATTTTGAACATTAATTTGGACCTGACTTGGAGTCTAAGAGGTGAACAGGACGATAAAGTAGTAGGTAATATTAAGCAATGCATAATATAAGCAGAAACAAAAGAGTGCGACCTCTCTTGTGGACCCATGTACTCCTCAGGTTCATCTGCTAAGTCGATGATGGTGATGCCGTTGTGGTGGGTGCCGGCAGCAGGAAAGGAGATCTAAGGCGGTGAAAGACGGTCAGGAGTCGTGATGTCTGGTTTGGTGGATGCTTCTGTTGATGGAGCAGCTCAGGTGAGGTGGACGACGTCGTGGCAGGAGCATGACGAACCACACAAAGTTTTCTTCGACACCTACGTGTAATTGAAATAATTTTGTAAGGGCTCCTTTGGCTTGCAGGATTCTAAAAACGCAGGGATAGGAAAAACACCAGAATAGGATATGAATGCAGGTGGGAAATAGAGCATTTGTAAACACATGATTTTTGTCAACTTGGGTGTTTGGTTCACAGGAATTGGAAGAGCAGAGGAATGCAAAGGGCCAAATTAAAAGTGAAACCATATGAAAGCGTGCATAGTTAGAATGTTATTCTATCACTAATGCACTTGGTCTTGTTTTGATGCATAGGATTCTGAAGAGTAGGTCCAGGTGGATGCTTTGCTCCATTCCTTTCAACAAAATGCATGAATAATTGAATAACAGAGTGCCATAGGAAAATTTCCTATTGCTATGTTTTTCCTTCAGTTTTTCCTTTGAACCAAAATATCCCTAATGGATGGACATGAATGTAGAGTAATAAGTGATGCGAAAAGTGCACAACCTCTTTGTCGTAGCCGTGTCGACCTCGGCATCATTGAGTTGGTCACCGAAGAAGTTGAGGCAGAGGTGTCTGTCGGACATGTGGAGGAAGATCTGAGGAATCTGTAGACGGCGTCTAGGGCACTGCTCTGTTGTGATGGATGGTTCCGTCATTGGAGCAGCTGCGGCGAGCTGTAAGATGTCAAGGCTGAAGCAGTACAAGACAAACATCATTAATCTCAAGTGGGATTCTAATAGCATCTCCAATAGATGATGTAAAATACACTACCAAAAAGTGATATATGTAAATTTTACATCACCCAAAAACACCTTACTACAATAGATGAAGTAAAAACTGTTGACTCTGGACTTATTTGTCAAAACTAAAATTTACTTTGGAATCTGAATGTTACTGTTGAAACTGAATGCACTGGTAGAAGAGAGGCACTTCAATGTAGTTTAGTCCGCTCGAGCACTAGTAGTAGAGAAACAGTGATCTAAATCAACAGGCGATCGACGGGGAACACAATAGCAGACAACAGCCAGAGCAGCAGCACCTAGAGGAGCAGCGTGAACTAGAGGCAGAGCAGCAACTTGTGTAGTTGCAGCACCCCATGTACCAGCATCAGCAGCGCGAACGCGAGCAAGAGCAGAGCAGCAGCACGAGCGAGGGGGAGAGCATAGCAACAACACAAGCGAGCGAGCGAGGGCCGGAGTAGTAGCAACGCGAGCGAGTTAGCGAGAGCCAGAGTAGCAGCAACAGATCCGGCTGGTATGGACGCTGCCGCCGAAGGGGCCTCTCGCTGGGGGAGAGCCACCATGGAGATGTCGCCTGCGGCACCAGCTTCGAGGTAGCCGCACCATGGGGGTGCGGGATGGAGCAGTCGATGCCGGGAGGTCAAGTTAAGGAGAAGGTGCGATGCGATGAGTGTACAACCTCTTTGGTGGTGCCGAGTAGGCCTCGGCTTCGTCCAAGGAGTCGGTGAGGATGCTGCGGTTCTGGTGGAGTAGGTTAAGGCGGCGCTGTGGGGATGGGGCAGCCGCGATAGACGAGGCGATCATCGGAGCAACTCCTTGGATGTGGAGGACAGGGTGGCTGAACCTGTGGGACGACGGATCCTCATCCGGGGAGGTGGATGAAGGACGTTGAGCTATGGCGGTGGACGACATCATCGGGGAAGAGGCTCCGAATGGGCAGCGGTGAGGTGGCGGACAGAGGAGGGTGGGGTTTCATGGCTGGAGCAGAGATGTTATGGCGGCCCGGGATTTCAAATGGAGAAAAGGAGGCGATGTGAGTGGGGAACCATGACTTAGGGACGCGCTTGTCCAAAATGTAGGGTGTATTACAAAAGTACCCCCACTGATTTGAACTGGCGGCCCTTTTGGCTCTGGGTTAGAAGGGGGATTTTGCGTGTCGGGATTTGGCAGCTGGAGGGAGTTTTTGAGCGCGTTGTAATTTAGGGATACCAAGGCTCGGGTTGTGAAGGCGCGAGTTTTGGGGAACGCGATATCTGAATTTTCGGGATATAACAAGGTGTGGGTTGAATTTTAGGGACAAGCCTAACGTGTAATATTGTACGTACCAAATCAACTCACACTTCCGTCAATGAAGAAAACGAAAAAAATAAAGTTATTCACACAACACAAAGAGAGAGTCTTGTCCCATTTTACTGTACAAATGCTATTCAAAGCTACGTATGAATCCACGTTATGTCCAATTAAATTTTTTCGCTGTGTGTATAATGCATGTAACCTACTCATACCAACATTTTAGTGCATTCCAAATGTCTATACTACCGCTGCAATTCGAACTAAATTTGAATTTGTTTCTCTATTTGAATAAGAATCTACAATCATGATTGTTTCCAACTGAAACCATCATTTGTGTATTATCTTAATAACACACCACATGATTACTATAGAGATAGATATGAACTCGAATACAAATTTTTGAACACACTTAATATTGATTCCAAATAATAGTACATTTGATGTACTAACTAAATACTCATGATCTAAACCATGTTCCATACGTACACCATGTTTATCACACAGGGTATAGTGCCCCGCCCCCTACATTATGACAAGTATTTAGCCCAGAGTTGCAAAAGCCACACATTATCCCAAATTATAATCAATGTTCTATATATTATATGTAGTATAACATGTTAATAACCATACCATGTGTATCACCATTATATATATTCATTCATGCATGCGTCGGTTTAAAACACTATGATATCTTCTTCATATATCCAAATCCACTTTTTTATAATGAATTATGCTCTCTGTTCATCTTTTATACCTTCACGACCCTCTTCTCTTTGTAGCTAGCTAGCGCTAACTTTCTATCATGCATATGCACACACCCTCCCCCTCTCCCCCTCCCACAGCGTTCCCTCCATCACACACATTCGTTTCTCTTTAGGTCGTTCACCCACGGTGTGTGTAGGCCGTCTGGCTCCTTCTTTCCGGCACACACCGGTCGATATACCTCTGTAGCCAAGTGTGCCTACCACAAACACACACTTCCCTTCTTTTCTTCTCACTGTCCATGCCCCCCATGTCCAATACGGTTCCACGCAGGTGCACACGCCCGTGCCCCTCTCACCCTCCCACAACATCCCCTCCATCGTGCACATTTGTTTCTCTTTAGGTCGTTCACCCATGGTGTGTGTAGGCCGTCTGGCTCCTTCTTTCCGGCACACACCGGTCGATATACCTCTGTAGCTAAGTGTGCCTACCACAAACACACACTTCCCCTCTTTTCATCTCACCGTCCATGCCCCCCTATGTCCAATACGGTTCCACGCAGGTGGACACTCCTGCCCCTCTTTTCATCGATCTCATACTCACACACTCTTTCCCCCATGACATAGTAGGCCTCTCGCACTACCTGCTAGCCGCACCCCTCTCCACATGTCCGTCTCTCCGGACCTTATTTTCTTCTAACACGTGCATGCATGTATACGTACCGATCTCCCTACATATAGCTAGCTAGGTCGACTATAATTCTTTTTCCCCACGCACCGATCGAATTACCTCACTAGTTATGTCTCTCCCTTTCTCGAACACACGATGATTGATCTTCCTCTATAGTTACACCCGCTTACCACAACCATATCGCCCCCTCATCATCCTTGCATACCTCCCGAACCGTCTCTCACACGCACGTGCATAGACAGATAGACATCCCCTCTCTTATTGATATTTCACTCGTACCCTTTGTTTGTCTAGCAGGCCTCTCCCACCATTTATGAGAAGCAACTCCACCACCAACCCTCCGACACTCTACCTTTGTCTTTCTCCCAACCTTATTCCTCTGCTACACATATGCATGGATGCCGATCGATCTTCCTCAATACATAGCCAGGTCTCTCTCCTTCTCCACACATATACTAGTCGATCTACCTCTCTATAGTTAGGTCTCAGACCCCTCCCCCACCCCCACACCGATAGTCGAATGTTGTAGGTAGGTATCCATGCAACAGAGAAAAACTGCAAATCTGCCCTCTCACATTCTAGTAGGCCAGCCGCCCTGTATCTTTGACGTGGGCAAACACAAATTCGATGGAACTCTTTATCGATCGTACACCCACACACTTCATCCCTGTTATCGATTTTATTGATATCTCACACCGATGATCCCTCCACTATCTTCTCGTGGACCACTCCCTCTATATATGATATATCCATGACTCTATTTCAGACACATTGCATATGTTACATTTTTTTGATTGAGATATCATCGACACATTGCCTCTGTTTCGCACAAACCATCTCTTTCACACCCACCCACGTACGTACCTGCAACTAAAGAAGATGTGCACGCACGATGCACATACTCATGTCTCGTTCCCGGCCACACCCGCTCGGGTACACGGTGGAGTTCATTTCTGTACGAAAAGTCAGCCAACGTGATAATTTGACGTGTGTAGCGGTTGTTTACTCAAAGGAGGGTCCTATACCACGCGTAGATGGAACAATGTTTGAATTGACGCGTTAGTATTAAATAAAGTTATATTCCTCAATGGCACGTATAGAATATAAAATGATTGTCATCGAGAAAAAAGAAAAATCCGCTCCACTATATACAATGGATCCTGCCTGTCAGTGTTTGTCTCTCGTCACACTATCTCACACAAGGCGGCAGTGGCCTCTCTCTCTCTCTCACCATTGGTCACTGATCCAGCCGTATCCCGTACGCCGGTGGAAAGGGAGGATGTGCATTGTTACTCTGTTCGACGGTGTTGAGGAAGCACGTCCCGATCTGCCATACCCGTCGTTCTCTTTGACTAAGCTCTAGCGTGGTAGGGCCTTCGCCACTTTCTCGTTGCTGCAGTATGGGCAGATTCCGGCTGCTGCACCCTCCTAGTTACATCCCAACGACCCTCAGGTACAGCTTCCTCCGCCCTTGCTCCATTGCCCGTCTTCCCATGTTGCTACATGTGGAAAATCCTGCATGTGGATCTTCTTTAGTTGTTTGCTTAAAACGTATCTCGGTCGGCATACTTACCATCTTGCAATCTCGTCCTCAAACCGTTTTTGATAAACCACCATGCTGCTATCTTTCCCTTATTACATGGAATATTCTTCTTTTTTGTCAGCGTATGTGTCTTCAACTCGTGTTATTGGGCAGTAATTGTTTCCTTTCTACCTCCTTTTGCAAACAGGGCTATCCATTTCACCTCGTTGCTATTGCGACCTTTTGGTGAATTGCACAAATCACTTTTTTCTTAAGAGTGTTTTATGCAGTTCCGCCGAAATGTCACACGGGCAATGTTTTTACATTTCTGTGGGACTGCAGAAAGGGAGATTGGTTTTGATATCCTCCTCATCCAAGTCCGTGCCTAATCTTCTCCAACAAGTAGTTAGTCCTAAAGAGAGATCGCAGAGGTGATCGACTTCTATTTGTGTGTGTTATGTTTCATCATCTGGTTCCACTATTATTGTAATCACACTGACTGAATATCTTTGCAAACAGGGATGATCAACTCGATTTTAGTGGAGCTGCACAAAATGATCGAATTGTGATGTTGCTCCATACACCTATTTTTTGGCTACAGAGCTGGGTGAAACTAGCTGCCAACCAATGAACATTGTGCCCAGGAAAAGGAGCCATGCCTACGAACAACATCGATCAATTATATATTTTTATTTATTTGTACACCTTCTCACAACTTTGTCTTCAGTTGTGATGTGAATATTGGCTCTGATCTACAAACCATTGAGATGCATTAGCAGCCATGGTTGTTTCATTTGTATTTGATGATGGAATGTTGTAACGAGACAATCTTGAGGCAAGAGGACACATGAATCCTAAGTTGAAACCTTCATAGCATCACAGTACAATTTCATTAGGCTAGCCATAGTGGGAGTAACTTAAGTAGTAACATAACCCAAGAAAAAATTGCTTATGTGGCATGGAGTTAATGAGGAAAGAGATGCTTGTGGTAACATAATATGTTATTGTAACATAACACACATCGAGGTAAAATGAGTCTATATCTCAATTAATGAAGACTTACATGTTACCATCCATATGTTTACTACCCAGTATGAAGGTAGTAACATATTCATGTTACTAGTCTAAGTTACTCCCCACTATGACCAACCTCATGCTGGAAAATTATGCATACATATAAACAAATCCTGAAGGATTGATAGCAATACCAGAAGCAATTCAACTTTGTTTCGCCGACATGTGGGACATCCTTCATCCGGCTCCACCTACCATGCAACAATATTGAGTGCACAACTGCAAGGAAGATTCACCCCGGTCGTTGTGCCACAATAATAATGACTAGTGAGCAGTCAAATCACAGAGCCCCACCTTCACCATAGTAAGTTGCTCGAACGAAGCAACCATCATTTCTCTCTTTGTTGAATCCGCTGCTACTCCAATATTCCTAGAGTAACAAGTTGCTCGGGCGAAGCAACCATTACTTCACCTTTCCCACAGTAAGTACTACCTCTTTTTTTATTCTAGAAAAAACCACATGCGAATATTGGACGGTAGCAGCACAACAACTGAATCAAAAATCGAAACCAACCAATGAACTACTACTAATGGTGAGCGTTTGCTAGTATCATGTACTCCGTCTGTCCATGTATATAGGGCTTAATGCGTCTTCTGAGACTAACTTTGGCCCTGTTTGGATCCATGGGTTAGAGTTAGTTTGAGCTAGTTGGGGTCAAATAGCCCTAAAGTATCCAAACATGAGGGTTACTAGCAAGATGCCCATGCGTTGCATGGAACACCAAGATGCATTTGTATGAGTAGTTTATCTTGTGGGAGAAAAGGATGAACGAGGGAAGTCCTTATTTGCAAATGTGGAGAGGGGTGTGGGTATCTTTTTGCAAAATTGCCATTGTTTCCTTCTTACCTGTCAGATATAAATTGGACGACCTATATTGCAGAATGGCAGGCACACCATCATCACCAACTCTGTTTTTTATAAGAGTAGAGAAATTGGAGCAAGTTGCACCAAACCCACCAAAAAATAATATCCCACCCAAGAGGTGCTAATTGGATCTCTATCCCACTAGCCAAGTGGTGCTAATTAGAGCTAGTTCTCGTGGGGCCTACTGAAAATCACTTTTCTCTCTCCATCAAGTGCATTTATTGTCAATCTAACCTGTCATCCAAAAACCTCGTTGGCTAGAGTTAGTTCAGGGTTAGTCATGAGTTAGTCTAACCTCTAGCTAAGTTAGAGTATCCAGACAAGAGCAGTTTAGGACATGCAAGTTTCTCAAAGCATACCGTCAAATTCGTACGTGAAAGGATCTTTTTTTTGAAACAAAACGTGAAAGGATCTTCGAATGATATAATTTGGAAATTACATAAAATCTTATCAATAGTCAAAGGTAACCTTGAAGAATAGATTAGGTCCTATATAAAATCTTATATCAATAGTCAAAACCAAGTGTTACTACTACACGAAACAAGTTCAAAATGAGAAACTGGACCCACTCACGGCACGACAAGCATGTCTCATTTGGTCCGTCGGCCAAAGCGCTTCCTCTTCTTGGCATAACAATGGAGTATAGTAATTTTTTAGAATGATCTTGGCATGTCGCTAAGATGTGATGAGTTAACCGACCTCAATAGACGACAAAAATCGCCAGCCCGTCGCACTTTGAAAGAGACGAGGAGTGAGAAGCGATACGGGCTGGTGGATTACTAGAGCTAGGTGTCACACAGAGGCCAAGAAATATGGTGATAGCGTGGGTTGGCCATGTATGATGTAACTACAATGGGCTGCCATGTTTAAAAGGAATACGAGCACGAAGAGAATAGGTGTAGTCACCGACGTAGGTACTCTTTGCCTCTTTCCCTAATACTCATGCGTGGGTACACGATGAGCTCATTTCTGTACGAAGAGGCAACTCACCAGATAATTTGGCGAGTGTAGTAGTTGTTCATGAGAACCACGCGTGGATGAATCAAAGTTCAATCATGACGCGATGGCACATTTTTTTAAATTAAGTTATCAATGGAACATGAATCATGCACGCACTAAATGACGGAGCATGGGATGGTAGCCATGGACATGGTCAGCCCTTTTTGGAGACTAATACACTACTTTTAATGTGTCCCGTCAACTCGCAAATGAGGAGAAGCTTTTTCTTGAAATAAACAAGGAGAATCTTTGCTTACTACTAGTATGACCTCTCCCTCGCTCACACGCGCGCGGTGGCTCGCAGGACGAGGACAATCTTTTGCTTTACGATTGTGCACTTAATACAGGCGGTGGACGTGCAACAGTTCATTCGGTGTTAGATTGCCAGAAGTAGGAGTATATTGTAGTACCATCATCATTGTTCAACTTCCGGAAGAGGCGAAGAGCCAACCGCACAGTCACCTACTCACTGTATAACCTGCCGTGTTTGCAAGGATTTTTAACGTAATACAATCTGAGTGGATTGCTCCAATGGTCATCACACATGAGCCAATCGATTCACACCCTTCCGCCGCACTCCATTTTGTCTTGCGTTCCTTCCTCCGTCCAGCACGCTGACAAGTGGGCCCCATGCTCATGTATGCCAACGTGGTAGTCAATTATTTTGCCAAAGTCAGCTATCACGCCCTTTCGATGCCACGTCAATGTACCCACTAAAAACAAGTTAGACTTGTTCGGTTCAACCGCATCCCTAGGTATTTGGAGAGGAATTGGCCATCGTGAGGCGATTCTATAGGTGGGCAGGCGGCAAAAATAGGGGAAAACGCGCGAACCAGCTAGATGAGAGATTTGGTTGATTTTATATCGCTGAATAATATAAAATATTATGAGTGCAAACGCTCCACCGCGAGGTTCCTTGCTCCTTCTAGGTCATCGGGGAATCTATGTTCTTCCACTCTTTTTTTATGTGAGCTTTGTTCATCCTTTTGCCAACACGCGGGATCAAGGTGCACGTGTCGTGCAAGAAAATAGAGATAAGCAGTGCGTAAGTGAGTCATGCACTTCCATGGCACGTACTACGCAATAATTTTTCTCCTCGATGGCACATGAATTGTGTATGTAGACGGAGCACGGGGTGGTAGCCATGGACTAAATAAGTAACTTTGATGTGTCCTGTCAACTTGCAGAATGACAAGAAACTTGCTTGCTACGCCCTCTCCCTCGCCCATGCGCGCGCGGTTGCTCGCAGCACGAGGAGAAGCTTCTGCTTACAATTATAGTGGGCTTTATAGTACAAGCGATGGACGTGTAGTAGTCATAAGGTGTCAGATTGCCAGAAGTACATATATACCGTAGTACCATCATCATATTGTTCGTATTCCGGAAGAGGCAAAGAGCCAAGTGCATGGTCACCTACTCACAGTATAATCAGCCATGTTTGCTCGATTTTTTTAACATACAATCTGATTGGATAGCTCCTGTGGTCATCACACGTGAGCGGATGTACAGGTGGGCTAGGTCGGCAGGTAGCAACAATCTGAGTGCTAAAAGAGTTGATCCAATGCTTGGTTTTGTTTTGATTTTCAAACTATGACCATTGGATAGAGTGAATCAATGGCTTACATTCAAAGTTATTCTCATACTATAGAATGGTATAGGAATGTGGAGAGATTTGGTTGATTTTATATCGTTGAATAATATAAAATATATAAGTGCAGACGCTTCACCGCGAGGTTTGTTGCTCCTTCTTGGTCATCGGGAATCTATGTTCTTCCACTCTTTTGTTTAAGACGTGAGCTTTGTTCATCCTTTTGCCGACAAGCGGGACATCTAGCATCAAGGTGGATGTGTCATGCAAGAAAATGGAGATAAGTAGTGCGTAAGTGAGTCGTGCACTTTGATGGCACCTAGTACTACACAATATTTTTTCTCCTCGATGGCACGTGAATAGTGCACGTACTCAATGACGGAGCTCGGGAGGGTAGCCATGGACATGGTCGGCCCTTTTTGAAGAGAGTACTAAATAACTTTGATGTGTCCCGTCAACTCGACGAGAAGCTTGCTTACTACGCCTTCTCCCTCGCCAATGCGTGCGCGGTGGCTCGCAACACGAGGAGAAACTTTTGCTTACAAGTGATGGATGTGCAACAGTTCATTTGGTGTCAGATTGCCAAAAGTACTACTGTAGTACCATCATTATTGTTCAACTTCCGGAAGAGGAGAAGAGCCAAGTGCAAGGTCACCTACTAACCTAGTACAGTAAGTATACTACTATAGCCAAAGCCGGTCCACCTTTTTAGAGCATGGTTAATTAATATAGGCGGCTCTTGCAGCGGCACATCATTTAGAGCAAGTATTCTCTTCGTAGGAACAAAGGAAGTGAATTTTTTTTGGAGTGGATGCTAGATTGCCAATTAAACCATGATTACATAGGAAAAAAAATCCTATAGCATTCTATCCTATGAATCAAACGACCAATGTAGGAAAATTATGAGGGGGGGGGGGTTCTCTCCAACAGTGTTCCTCGGCTCACACCTAGCATCACGATGGTCAAACTTGGAGTCATTCATCTGGTACACGTGGCATCTCAGATCTGGACACAAGGTGACGTACACCATCAAGGATAATGTTGTACTCAAAGCTGGACGTACACGGTCAAGGTCCATGGTCAAGGGGGTAAGGGTGGACGAGACCTCTCACCGTGTCCGCCATTTGAAGCGGCGTGCCGTCCGAGGGCGCCACCCACTGCACTCCCAGTTGTACATGCCTCCTCACCACATTCAAAAACCTACATTTACTATCAAGATGCCCATGCGTTGCACGAAACATCAAGATGCATTTGTATGAGTAGTTTATCTTGTGGGAGAAAAGGATGAATGAGGGAATACCTTATTTGCAAATGTTGAGTGGGTGTGGGTATCTTTTTGCAAAATTGCCATTGTTTCCTTCCTATACGTCAGATATAAATCGAACGACCTATATTGCAGGATGGCAGGCACACCATCATCACCAACTCTGTTTTTATAAGAGAGAGATAGAGAAACCCGCGTAGAATGCGAGAAACCCACTTCGGCCACACACACATCCGTTCAGGAGCAGGACGCCGGTCAAGCTCCTCCTTCCACCATTTTCTCCACTCTTTCGGCGGCATCCGACGAGCAGGAAGAGTAGTTATCCGACATAATAGCGGTCTGGGTGGCCCGTCGAGCCCGGCAGTTATGAGCGAGGCAGCTCGCTGCTCCACCTACCTCGCCTAGCCCATCGGAGGCAGTTGCCGCACTAAGCCAGTGCGTGGTTCCGCAGCTGGTCGCTCCAATACAACTCGAGGAAGAGTGCCAACTTGCTCCATGCCGGCCTGTCGGTGAGCACGGTGGCACAAGCATTGTCGCGACCCTCGATGCCACCGCGTCGTACAACGCCTTCAGTGCCTATGACTGTGCCATCCGCCGTCGACGTGCGCGTAGCCGTGCCATGCAGGCAAAGAAAGAAGCCGCCACATATGTTGATTTTAGTGGAACCTGATGTCAGCTGACCTCACGGTGCTCTAGGTATTTCTACATTCGTAACTTGGTACTCCCTCTATTTCTTTTAGTACGCATATAAGATTTGGTCAAAGTGTAGGAAAATATACCAACATTCACACTATGGAATCAATACTCTTAGATGTATGATGAAATTAATTTTCATAACATATAACTTTAGTATTGTAGATGTTGATATTTGTTTCTACAAAGTTAGTCAAACTTTACAAAGCTTGAATTTGACCAAATCTTATGCAGACTAAAAAGAAACAGAGGGAGTTGAATGACTAACGCAAGATGAAATAAGGTTATTCGTACGCTAACCTATGTTTGTAGTGTGGAATGAGCCTGTCATGTGTGGAGGAGCAAACAAGCACTGCAGCCGTGCCGTCAACGCAAGATAAAAGGGTCCGAGTCATTGATGACCTGGCCGGCGAGTAGGGATCGTGCAAACAGCGGTGCATTATTTTGGTGGAATTGCACAAAAAAGATATTGGGGTTAGTCGGAGAAATTTTCTACAGCCACACGGAAGGAATTGCGCTCATCGATTGGATAGAATTTCCTCTGTGCCATCATAGGAGATCCCAAGGTGGAAATCAACTAACCACCTATAAAGTTATGCATAGTCTTCCTCACACAGGTCAATATCCCCCTTGTCCAGATGATTGTGTTTTGTCATGTCGAGCTATTGATATGTGCTACTATTTTACGACACCGTTTAAGTACAACGCTTTCCTATCTTTTCATATTCAGGACAATGAAGATGATTTCAGTGGAACTGCACAAAATGGCCTATGTTGAGTGAACTCTATTGCCTCCTCTGTTTGCTGCAATGTGTTAGCGTAAATTGCAAGATGAGCCAACATGCTCAAAGTGCACGCAACATTGAGCAGAAAGAAGTATGCCTAGGAAATCAATGTGTGCGTAGGGAGGCCCTTTGCTCAGAGAAGCATCAATCATTTTTTTCTTTATTTCTACACCTTCTCACAACTTTGTCTTGGTTATAGTCTTGTGAATCATTTAGATGCGTAAACATGCTGAACTGAAGTGCTTGTGAATGTTAGCTAGTATGCATACCGTATCTTGTCAAGCTCAGTTTGAATGTTAGCGTGTCAACCTTTACAATCTATGTATATTGTGTGCATGTTATTTGACCCCTCATTTTGCCGCGCTATGACCAGTGTGAGTGTCTGCATGCAGTACACCATCCTCTAATTTGGTGGATGCCAAGCCGGGCCGAAAAGGAGCAATAACTTTTTTTAAGTTGAAAAATGTTACAGATGAGGAGCCATAATTAAGATAGAGTCATCTCTTTGTTTCTTTCGAATGGGCAATAAGCTGGAGAGTGTCTCTAATGGGCTGCCTCTAGTGTTAAGGGCCTCCAGTACGAAACACGAAAAGTTGACTAGGCCGATACAAAAGCCTATCCATCTTAAAGGCCATTTATCTTTTTGCGAGGAAAAGCCCATATTTCTTAAAGAGGGGGCGATCCTAGAAAAACCCTCCTTCCTCCTCGCTTCTACTTATACTGCAGCTCGCTGGACTCTCCCGCTTACGTCACCCCCAATTCCCCCCACACCCTATCTTCCTCACTCATACAAAAAACCACTGCTCACCTTCTTCCTCACTCGTATAGAAAACACATGCTCCTCTTCTTCCACTCCTACAGAAAACCCCAACCCTCCTTCTTCCCACTCGCACTACCACTAGGCTCGTCTCTAGCTATTCTTCTCAAACCCATGAGCTCGAGTGCGACGCCCGGCCCCAGCACCAAGAAGATGAGGCTTCCGCCAGCAGCGATGCCGGTTGTAGATCCCGCACCCGACAGCGCGAGGAGAAGCGGCAAGCCCCCCCCCCCACCCGGATCTGAGGAACCCGTGGAATCTCCGGTTGACAACATTAGCAATCTCCCGGACAACATCCTTGGGGAGATCATCTTGCTTCTCCCCACCAAGGATTGCTGCCGCACACAAGTCATCTCAACTCGGTGGCGCCCTCTATGGCGAACCGCGCCCCTCAATCTCGACTGTCGTCAGATATCTGTGCTTCCCGAATTTGATCTTGTCAGAGCCATCGTCTCCTCTCACCAGCAGGGCCCCGTTCAACGCCTCTGCATCCCGACACGCTACCTACTGTCCATACCCTACACAGTGGACGCTTGGCTGACATCCCCTAAATTCAAAAAAATCCAGCAGTTTGAGTTCTACCATTACCACAAAAGTTTCATACCATGAACCGAACACCAAGAATTTGCGCCCACACCTCCGTTGTCCATCTTGTAGTTTTCCTCCTCTCTCCACACTGCCACCTTCGCCCGGTGCCATCTACCAGACGATATGGTATAAATGCTTCGACACCCACTGGTAAAAAAACTTTGGCTTGTGGTGGTTTATCTGTTGGAGGCCTCGCTGCACATCATCATCCACTCTAGTTGCCCTGCCCTGGAGTGCTTGCTGATTGTTTTGGGAATAGAAATCCCTATCAGTTGTCTCCAAATAAAGTCGCCTCACCTTAAAAGCATTGGAATTTGTTTTAAAGGGCATCAGCTCATCATCGAAGATGCCCCTTCACTTCAAAGGTTGCTCCTTGATAATTGTTATAAACCTTCACAAATAACTATCATCTCTGCGCCCAAACTAGAGACCTCGGGTGTAATTCGTGATCCATTTATTGATCACGACAAGTTGGTGTTTGGCTCCTCACTTTTCATGTACCGTATATTATCATCTACACATTTGTAATCATAAGATTCATTTTCATTTCCGCGCATAAGTTTTATATCATCTTGGAGTACACTTTGGGTACTAATATTATGTTATATGCTGAACAAGAGTTCGTCCATGATAGCCTATCAATGCTGCTGGATTCTGTCAAGATCTTATATATTGGAATGTTTAGTTATGATCTGAACATAATTATTAGCTTGCTGCAATGCTTTTGATGTCTAGAGAATTTATATGTAGAGGTGATGATTTCATGCACATTGAAAGCCCGTATATATTGTACTAGAATTAACCGTCCAGCTGTCTCTCTTTCGACATGCTGTTTTTTTAGACCTTAACTGTTTTCAATCTTCATGTCTACTTAGGTACTAACACATGGAGAAAAACATATAACCAATCAGTGGCGTAATAAGCACCAGGATTTTCTCAGTTCTCATGACATTCGTTTGAGGACAATAATGATGGAAAGATATGCATCCAACCAGGCAAACAGAAGCTTTGTCACATTCTTCCTGTTGAATGCGAGGTTACTATTGTCCATGAGGCTTAAGTTTTTCAACAAGAGATTTCTCACGGACGGACATGTTGAACTACAAAAAAAGAAGTTTCAGGTGGACAAATGGGCTTCTGAACATGCTCGGCTTCTATTTACAACAACTTGTAGTCATCGTCCAATAGATTGTTTTGCACAGGATGTTGATTTTATGGATCAGACCGATCCATTTGTTTGTGACTACGAAAAAGAGTGGTTGGGTTAAATGTTATTGCCATGTTCAATCTGGGTTTTGTCTAAATTTGATGAGCAACTAATCCTTGGGTTTTTTGTACAGTTTGTAAGCTTGAGTTACATGTTGTTGCCCTTGTACTCAAAGGCGGTTCTAGGCCCCAGCCAGCCATGGCCTTGGCCTGGGGCGTGCTGGATTTTTTTTGAGAGGGAACAAATTATATTCCACTTAAACTTGGGAAGCCATATCAGCATTCACCAAGACAGAAACAAAATCTAGGGCAACATTCGCCCACACATGGAGGGGTCAGCAGCTCCCATAGCAAACTGGGCCAAAGCATGCGCCACATGGTTACAGTTCTGGGGACAAAACATGAATTTAGAGAAAACAAAAGAGTCATGGCACAGGCTTGTTGCTTCTCTGAAGAGAAATCCCAGCTCCGCAGCATCATAGCTTGTCGGGGAAAACGAACACCTATGGGGTCACAAGGATCCCTTCTATGTTCGGCGGGGGATTAGCTGCACGAAGAGCAGGTCGAGCTGTTAGCACACAGGGGATTTTACCCAGGTTCGGGTCACAAGGATGCGTAATACCCTAGTCCTGCTTGTCTGGATAGATGTGTTCTTGAGATTTTGAACTAGCTACCATGCGAGCACGGTCCAAAAAGTCTGAATCCTCTCTCTATATGCCTTGGGCCTTCTTTTATACGTAAAGGGGTTGCCATAGTGGCACACAGGAGGTGGCAAGCTACAGTGTATGAGCTTATCGCTCAGCACCGCAGGACAAACGCATTTAATGCGCTGCCTACGTGCCTTCTTCCTTTATTGGGGACGACAACAGAAGCCATCTTGTCCGTCGCCGCCCTTCCTTGCTTCGACAGCTAACGAGGCATGCAATGCCATGCTGGCTGACTAGCTGCTGTGTTGTCACGATGGTAGGGCCTCCACGAAGATCTGCATGCCGCCACACAGGCGCCTGCTTAGTTGGCACACTGGTTATCACACTAGAGTGGTGGTGAGGTGGCGAACCCTTGCCGGGCATGGGTCTGGCCGCGGCCCAGTGATCGTCCCCGGCAAGGCTTGCCGGGGGCCTTGGTGTCGTCCCCGGCAAGGGTCTTGCTGCCGGTCTACATCTTCTGGTCCCATGTGGGCCTGTGGGCTGCCAATCTTTATGAGGATCTGCATGCTACCAAGCATGCGTTCTCAGATCTTGGTTTTAATGTTGTCGATGGTGTCAGAGCTCTCAGCCCCAAGGGTGATGGGCTTGCTGGTGTTGTGCAGGTCGCCTCGGCAAGGGTGTTGCCCGGGGTGGTCCATCTCGCCCTCTGCTCCTTGTGCTTCGAGTATCTGTCTTGGTAGTCTTTGTGTTTTATCTTCCTCTGCCTTGCCAAGCCCTACCACTGGTGTGGCTACGACTGCCCGTGCACCAGTAAGGGGTACAGAAGTACCCATACTTTTGTACACCGACAGGAGCCCCCAGGCCTGGGCCATACATGAGCGCAAGGCGTAGTTGGGCCAGGACAAAAGCAGTGTGCGCGCACGCATGGCAGAATCTTAGTCTTCCACGATCTCCTTGCCAGTTGCGCCTCCCCACGATCTGCGTCGAGTGCGTGAGGTGGGGGTCGTGTGTGGGATGGGCATGGCACGCATGCGTCACCCCGCAGTAAATGGTAAAGAGGTGGCCTGCGCCTTCCCCATAAAAAAGGGAAATCCGTAGGGGCACTGCTCATTTACCCTCTCTACTCCTCCCAATCTTGGAATCACCGTTCCCCTTCTTCTTGCTTGGGCCAAAACCAGAGTTCTTGCTCCTCCTCACCACCGCGCGCCTCCATTGCTTTCAGATCTCTTGCCTCTTCTCAGCCGTCATGGCGCCCAAGGCAAGCAAGGGCACGGGTGCAACCAAGACCGCCGAGGGGAGAGAGGTGTCGGAGAGCGAGCTGGTGAGATTGCATAAGAAACACGCCCTCTTTGTTTCATCGATCAACGCGCTCACCCTCAGGGACCAGTTCCAATACCTATGGGGGAGGGAGACGGTGGGGCATCCCGCCATGGTGGTCATCCCTGCTCCCTTTGCCAAGCCAAGTCCGAAAACTTATCCTTTCTTCATTGATTTTTTTCCTGCAGCCTCTGCCCCCTTTCTCCAACTTCTTCAACAACATCATGCACACATTTGGCTTCCGCCTTCTAGATTTCACGCCAAATGCTGTGGCGTGCATGGCCTTCTTTGACCATCTTTGCGAAGGTTTTGCCGGGGTTCATCCCAACACGGCACTCTTTCGCCACTACTACACCCCCGTATCCAGCCAGGGGACACCATTTCTGGCTGCATTACTTGGATCCCAAGGGCTTCGAGCAAGGGTGTGTATCTAGAGGGAGTCCAGAAAGAGCGGTGGGGGCCGGTGGTGCTGGATTGTGGAGGAGGACCCACAGTCATTTTGCGAGGTTTGCTGGACTCTGTCAGACAGCGGCAATGACTGGAGCGATCTCGACCCCAACGACAAGAAGCTCACGGTTGCCACCACCAGAATTCACCGCCTTGTCACCGCCGGCCTTACCCTGGAGATGATTGGGGATGACTTCATTCGCTGCCGTATCGCCCCTTTGCATCAAAATGGGAGGCCGACCTGGGATTACAAGAATGGAACATATATCATGAGGCTCCGCCCTGATCTGAAGCCTAACTTCACAGTGATGCAGCATGCATCCATCTGCCAGAGGCTCTTTTAGCTCAAGGTCGACGAGGACGGCAATGCTGAGAGGACCGGCAAGGCCGCAAAAACCGGCAAGACCAGCAACCCGTTCAGGTTGCTGATGGGGGTGCACCCATTGAGCAACAACTCTCGCCTGACTAACATCATTGCTATGATGCGACTCTTCAACGCCCATGGCCTGGACCCACCCTGGGACGAGCCAAAGGCGGAGTTGGTGCAACAATTCTTCGACAACTTGTCAGAGGGCTCCATTCATGCCGAGCCAGAGCTCATCCGCCCCATCACCGACGAAGAGGTGGCATATATTGCTGCCAGGGCAGACGAGGCAGCACTCGCCATGGAGGCCGGCAGCTACAACACCATGGTGGACGAGGCCGAAGAGGCTGATGAGGAGAGGAGATTACTTGAGTGGATGGGGCCTGCCGGGGAAACCAGTGGTGCCGCCGGCAGGGCCCCCTTGCTGAAGAAGCGGCGGAAGAGCCGGCCAAGGAGGCATCCAAGGCAGACGAGCCCTCGGCCCCGAAGAAGAAATGCGTCCTGCGGCAGACAGGCTCCAGCGAGCGAGGATAGTCCAGCAGGGGCACACAACGGCAAGAGGCCCAGGCGCAACCCATGTGCCAGACTGGGCGTGCGGTCGCAGCGGCAGAGAAAGAAGCCGCGGTGGCAAAGAAGGCCACGGCCGCAGCGGCGAAGAAGACCATGGCTGCTACTTCCTCCTCATCCATCCCAGCAGCCGACTACGACCTTGGGTCTTTGATTTTGGCCTTGCCTCATTCCCCTTTTTGGTCTCAAATCCCCCCTGGCAAACTAGGCGCACGTTGACGCCGCGATCGTGGGGACCGCCAAGGACGCTGAGGCCGAGACCGCCAACATCGCTACCAAGGAGGTCGCCAGGGGATCCGCTGAGGAGGCCGGCAAGGGCGCCACTGAAGAGGCTGCCACGGGGCCTGCCAGGGAGGCCGGCGAGGCCGCCTCTGGGGAGGTCACCAAGGAGCCTGTCGGGGAGGCTGGCAAGGCTTCTACCAAGGAGGCCGGCGAGGCTACCACTGGAGAGGCTGCTAAGGACCCTGCTAAAGAGGAGATGGCCAATGACCAACCTTCCTCCTGCTCAGCCTCTGCCCTGAGCAAGTACTTGAAGGTTGGTGATGATCTTTTGGCCAGCATCCCAAGAGCGGCAAGCACCAGAGCGCCAACTGAGGGGGAGGTCTTCGATGAGGAGATCCTCACCGCTGCCGGACTCCAGGTTGTTGACGAACCGAGCGTCAGTAGTGGCAGTTCTAAAGAGGACCAACTCCTTCAGGCCATGAGCGCCAACTTCCACAATCTCCAAGCTCTCCATCGGGCTCGCAAGGAGAAGGTGGATTCCAGGATGGCGGCCATGGACAAGGCCGAGGCGGACTTCCAAGAGCGCGTTACTCAGATGCAGGGCTGGTTTGCCGAGGCCCGACAAGATCTGAGGGCCGCTCAGGATCAGCTGGACGAGCGTCGGTGCGA
Organism: Triticum aestivum; assembly: GCF_018294505.1. NCBI lineage: Eukaryota > Viridiplantae > Streptophyta > Magnoliopsida > Poales > Poaceae > Triticum > Triticum aestivum. The sequence goes on along the minus strand of NC_057804.1, from coordinate 406,192,066 downwards.
GCTCCTCTTGAACCTGGCCGACATCAAGAAGGCGCAGGAGGAGGCGAAGGCGAAGGCTGCCAAGGACGAGTCTGACCAGACGCAGCACCGTATCTCGCTCGACACCCAGGAAGAGGACTTGGTTGCTTGCGAAGCGGCGCTTGCCGCCATGCTTCGCGCCAAGGACGAAGAAATTGAGAAGCTCGTCGCATAGTAGACTCAAGATCTGATGCAAAAGAGCAAAGAAGCACCAGATGCTCTGGTCCTCGACCATGCTGACCAACTAAAGGAGCCCATCGATGGTGCTGAGGCCACAGAGGCCACCAGGGTTGAGCTGGCCAGCAAGGTGGGGAACCTAGAGGCAGACCTGGCGAAGCTTGGCAAGAAGCTCTCTACGCTCAAGGGCAACAGAGAGAAGACTCTCTACAACCTGGCAGAGATGCATACCACCATATCTGACAAAACCAAGCTGCTCTCCAAGGCCAATGATTCCATTGCTGATCTGAGGCTGAAGCTAGAGACCCAGGAGAAGATGCTTTCGGAGTCCCAGGCTCGCGAGCTGACCCTAACCAAGGAGCTCATGGACGAGCAGGTGGTGTTGCGGACCGCTGTCACTTCCCACAACGATCTTGTGGCCAGCACAAAGCTTTGGACCAGTTGCCTCGTGGATGTCGCGGAGAAGCTCACTGGGCAGCTGTCTGCCATGGGCATGCCAAGTTTCAGGTTCTCCCATGAGGTGAACATGACTGACAGTGCCAAGCTGACTCTATTCTTCGAGTGTGTCCTCGACGCCTTGAAGCTGCAACAATCCGCCAGGGCGGCCTACCTGGCCGAGGAGTCCCGGAAGCTTTGCCAGGGCGCCTTAACAAGGTGCTCACCAAGGTGGTGCACTGGAACCCCAGTGTTGACTTCGCTCAGGCGCTTGATAGCTTGCCGGAGGGCATCGACCGTCAGGCGCTCGAGGAGCGCATCAAGCCCATCATCAGCTGCATCAGTGGAGTCGCGAGGCAGGAGGGCCAGCGCCGGGATTAGCTGCTTCATTACTTGTTGGCATTGTGAGTTCGCACCCAAGACAATTTATCTTAAGTTAGAATCGCGACAACTTTTGGTGTAATATAACTCTGTTATGCCTTGAACTAATTGCATGTTATCTTCCTATTTAGTTCATCCTTGTATGTTCTGCACCCTACGCTTAACTGGATAGGCTTGCCGGCATGCGCACCCCTTGCCGCAGGCGCTAGAAGGACGGATCCTTAGCAGCCTACGGAGGGTGTCGATGGCAACAAGTTACCTTGCCGCTCTTGGTGCAGTCACCTGAGCTGTCCAGCTAACTCGAAACAGAACAGGGGCGCCGTTGGTTATGTCAAGGTACCCCGCCGTCCTTAGCAGAGCGCAACACCTGAGCTGTTGAGCGGACTTGAAACAGAACAGGGGCATTGCCAATCGCGGCAGGGTTCCTTTTGCGTGCAGGTCCTCCATACAAGGACCGAAACCATCGAGGAAGATAATCTTATAGAAGGAAGAATTACTCATGGTTTGTCATGACTTAGCTCTTAGTTGTTGTGCGGGTCGTCATCGCAGCTGCAGACGACGCCGCTTGCATGGCTTCTCGCACCAGGGCGGCATGGATGATCTTAATCTCCTCCACCACTGGCATCCGCCACATCGCCCGTCCGCGAGGGCATGGGCGGAGCGGCTCTGGACGGGCCGATCGCTGCGATCGTCTTCTTCTTCGGTGCCATGGCATTGAAGAAACTACTGTACTAACTAACAGACCAGCTTCTCACAACTAATTCACCCTACCCAAGCTTTTAAATAGCGGATAGCGGACTGGTTGCGGATTAGGGTCCGCGTAGCAGAATGTGGATAGCGGGTGATATTGCGGGTGCTATGTCCACATAGCCAATTTAAAAAGAACACTCATAAATTTGAGATTGTTGTGTATATTTCTGGGCCATTGACAAAAAATATAACACTTAAGTTGAGAAATCATCATTTATATAAGAATATAAACTATAATTGAACAATATTTGGTCATGCAACCATGCAAGGAAGACACATTTACCAAAATAGATTACACAACAAAACAACAAGGACTTATATAGTGGGCAATATTGCGGATAACAGACAATATAGCGGTCTGACAAGTGATATTGCGCCCGCATCATGAAAACACACTATTTTATAATGCAACCTTAAACTAATAGCGGTAGGGTGACGCTACCGCTATTGCAGCCACAATAGCGGAGGTAGCAGACGCCATTTAAAAGCTTGACCCTACCTGGCACGCCAAAGATGTCGGGGAAAACAAACACCTATGGGGTCACAAGGATCCCTTCTATGTTCGGCGGGGGATTAGCCGCACGAAGATCAGGTCGAGCCGTTAGCAGACAGGGGATTTTACCCAGGTTCGGGCCGCAAGGATGCGTAATACCCTAGTCTTGCTTGTCTGGATAGATGTGTTCTTGAGCTTTTGAACTAGCTACGATGCGAGCACGGTCCAAAAAGTCTGAATCCTCTCTCTGTATGCCTTGGGCCTCCTTTTATACGTAAAGGGTTGCCATAGTGGCACACAGGAGGTGGCAAGCTACAGTGTATGAGCTTATCGCTCGGCACCACAGGACAAACACATTTAATGCGCTGCCTATGTGCCTTCTTCCTTTATTGGGGACGCCAACAGAAGCCATCTTGTCCGTCGTCACCCTTTCTTGCTTCAACACACGTCCAGGCTGATGAGGCATTCAGAGCCACGCTGGCCGACTAGCTGCCGTGTTGGTGTGATGGTAGAGCCTCCACGAAGATGTGCATGCCGCCACATAGGCGCCTGCTTAGTTGGCAGACTAGTCGTCACACTGGAGTGGTGGTGAGGTGGCGAACCCTTGCCGGGCGCGGGTCTGGCCGCGGCCCAGCGATCGTCCCCATCAAGGCTCGCCCTGGGCCTTGGAGTCGTCCCCGACAAGGGTCTTGCCAGGGGTCTTCGTCTTCTAGTCCCACGTGGGCCCGTGTGCTGTCAATCTTTATGAGGATCTGCATGCTACCAAGCATGCGTTCTCAGATCTTGGTTTTAACATTGTCGATGGTGTCAAAGCTCTCAGCCCCAAGGGTGATGGGCTTGCTGGTGTTGTGCAGGTCGCCCCGGCAAGGGTGTTGCTGGGGGTGGTCCAGCTTGCCATCTGCTCCTTGTGCTTTGAGTATCTGTCTTGGTAGTCTTTGTGTTTTATCTACCTCTGCCTCACCAAGCCCTGCTGCTGGTGTGGCTGCGACTACCCGTGCACCAGTAAGGGGTACATAAGTACCCATACTTTTGTACACCGACATAGCCCTGCCCTTTAAGTGCAGAAATCATTGTCAAACAGTCCGATTCAAAACTGATACATTGTGCACCCAGGCCAGGTGCCCCTTCAATAACTCGCATACAAGCGATCACTTCCGTGTGCAATGCATATCTTACATGGTTTATCTTGCCAGCAGCAGCCGCCAGGAAATCGCTAGTTTCGTCTCTCGCAATGAAACCCCACACACCAGTCCGAGACTCCACATGAAAAGCAACATCCATATTGATCTTGATCAAGTTTGTAGCTGGAGGGATCCAAACCTGGGTTTGTTGCGGCTGGGGTGTTTTCTGAATGTTCACCAAAGTGAAATTAGTCAAGTGATTTGTGATGAAAGAACTGATTTCTGCTGCCGTCTTCTGTACTTCACCTGCATTGGCTTTGTTCTTGGACGTCCACCAGTCCCAAAGGAGCACATCAACGCGCAACTTCTTTTCTTGCTACATAGCGCAAACATGGCGTATCATATCTTGATGATCTTGACACCGGCGTGGTGGATTTGTTCTTTGTTAACTGTAGCATACTGTAGCAAAAATGACACTATAGCTCACTGTAGTTGCATTGCTTACCTAGGACATAGGCTGAACCTAGCTCTGCTATTGCTCGTACTCCCCTCCGCCCGCCACTACACTGCCGCATCTTCCACGGCTCCTGTTTGTTCCCGTCTGAGGCCTCGCCATCGTTCTCTGCCTTGTTTCGCTCGATGTGCCCACTGCCGTCTGGCGTTGTCAACATGGTCAACAACCGAGAGGAATCGGGAGATGACTGTACGCGGAGAGGCTGACAGTAGGGACCCACCAAGGTCATTGCATTACACAAGCAGGTCCCTCGTTATTACAAGCAAAAAAAACTTCGTCCTAATTGTTTGACAACTAGGTCCCATGCCATTGTCAATGTATTCAATAAACGAGAAAATTACACAACAAGCGGATAACACTAGGGACCCAGCAGCTCGCCTAGTTGTTTTTTAGTTTTAGAGACGGAGCTCAATCAACTGCGGGCTGTGTGGGGGTTGTGGCCCGTCTAGCCCACGCTTACGCTTTTATTTAAGCACATGACGAGCCTAGTTACTTTGCTAAAAAACATGACGAGCCCAGTTGATTCTTTTTTCTTTCTGAAAATGGCTAGCTCATTGTTTTGGAGAGTACCCAACGAGGCCTACTTGCTTTTCTCAGCCCTGCTGGCCTGCAAATCTTTCAAGACGAGGAGGAATGTAAGTAGTAAGAAATGGGCTTCTGCAGAAAATGGGCTATAAGTTAATAAGAAATGGGCTGTAAATTTTTAAACCAAAGCCAACCGGCAATTACATTCAAATATTTTTCTTTTCTAGATTTCTCTACTCTTATAAAAAGCGGAAAATGGTGGAAGGAGGAGCTTGGCTGGTGTCCTGCTCCTGAACAGACGTGTGTGGCCGGAGTGGGTTTCTCACATTCCACGCGGGTTTCTCTATCTCTACTGTCTACTATTAGAAAAAACAGAGTTGTTGATGATGGTGTGCCTGCCATCCTGATCTATATCTAACGGATAGGAAGGAAACTATGACAATTTACCTACACTCCTCTCCACATTTGCAGATAAGGCCTTCCCTCGTTCATGCCTTTTCTCCCACAAGATAAAGTACTTATACAAACGCATCTTGATGTTCCGTGCAACGCATGGGCATCTTGCTAGTCAACATTTTAAATTTCAATCATTTTTTGTGGAGATTTTTTTTGAATTTTATTTTGATATAAGTTTTTAAAAATTATTTTTAACATGACTCGAAATTTCGTGATTAAAAGAGTTCAGACCCCACCAAAATATACAAAATTTCATTGAATTTTTAGCAGTGCCCAAAATATGGTCTGTAATGCTAATAAAAAGAATATGGGCTTCAAAATATCCTTAAGAATTAGCGAATGGAGTGTAAATTATTGAGAATAATGGCTAATAGCCTGTATGCTGTTTTCCATAGATTTGGAGGCTGATTTCTGGGCCTACTTAGTTGACGATGACGTTGTCCTAAAAACAATTTTGACGCATACGCAAGGCTTTGTCAACTTAGTCAAGATAGAGCAGTGACTGTTGGATGTCCATCCAACGGCCGTCGTGCTTCTTCAATCTTTGATCTTCGTGCTCCAGCTGCCCAAACCAGCGCCGGTGGGACTGCCTGCTCCCTCCTCCCGTGGCCGGCTGTGCTTCCAATAGGCCATCCCTCTACCCACCCGCGCATCCTGTTATTTTTCGGCGACGTCAGCGTCACCCCGCAGCCGACCAGGCAGCCCTCGTACTCCCCTCAGCATGGGCATCCGCTGCTGTGGCTTCGCCGGCTCCGTGTCGTTCCCTTCCTAGGCCTCGCCCTCATCCACCGCGTTTGTGCTCTTGATGCGGCGTGGTCAACATGGTCAACAAATAACATCCATCGTAAGAGGGATGTAAGTGGAGAGGCTGACAATAGGGACCCACACAAGCAAGCGCCTCCTTATTACGCGAAAACAGTGGGGCTTCTCCGGGTCATTCCAGTCTAGAGCCTCGCCGTCGTCCACTGCCCTGGTTCTCTCGGCGGCATGGTCAACGTGGTCAACGAACGACATCCGTCGGAATACGACTGTACATGGAGAGCCTGGCAGCAGGGTCCACGGCCGCACGCAAGGAAGTGCCTCCTTATTACACGCAAAATAATGATTCCTCCACATGACAGCTGGGACCCACCGGAAGGGCCTCTAAATTTCGCTAAAAAAACGTTCCTCCCACTAACAGATCGGACCCACCAGCTATATCTTTGCATGGAAGAAAGTGCCTCCTTATTACGCAAAAAAGGAATACTCCCCCGCTAGCTGGGACCCACCATAGTGGGAGGCTGACTTGTGGGCCTACTAAGTTGACGCAGACAGAGGGCTTTGTCAACTTAGTCAATATGAACGATTCTAGCTCCAGTGACCGTACAATGTCCATCCTACGGCCGTAGTGCTTCTTCAACCTCTGGTCTTCTTGCTCTAGCCGCCCAAACCAGCGCCGAACGTGCCGCCTACTCCTGCCTCCGGTGGCCGGCTCTACTGCCGCGCAGGCCTGACCGCCCCACCCTACTCCAACCTCTGGCCAGGTCATCCCTCTACTCACCCACAACCCCTATTATTCTGCGGCGACATCAGCCTCACATCACAGGCGAACCCGTCAACCCTCGTACTCCTCTCGAGAAGAATAGCAAACGGCGGGAAACCAATTACTGTTGGGCAATTGATAGAACTTCAAATAATCATGACGATATCCAGGCAATGATCATTATATAGGCATCACGTCCAACATTAGTAGACCGACTCCTGCTTGCATCTACTACTATTACTCCGCACATCGACCGCTATCCATCATGCATCTAGTGTATTAAGTTCATGGAAAAATAGAGTAAAGCAATAAGAACGATGACATGATGTAGACAAGATCTATATATGTAGAAATAGACCGCATCTTGTTATCCTTAATAGCAACGATACATACGTGTCATTTCCCCTTCTGTCACTGGGACCAAGCACCATAAGATCAAACCCATCACAAAGCACCTCTTCCCATTGCAAGATAAATAGATCAAGTTGGCCAAACAAAACCCAAATATCAGAGAAGAAATATGAGGCTATAATCAATCATGCACATAAGAGATCAAAGAAGACTCAAATTACTTTTATGGATAAAAACATAGATCTGATCATAAACTCAAAGTTCATCGGATCCCAACAAACATACCGCAAAAAGACTTACCTCATATGGATATCCAAGAGGCCATCGTATTTAGAATCAAGAGAGAGAGAGAGAGAGAGAGAGAGAGAGAGAGAGAGAGGAAGCCATCTAGCTACTAACTACGGACCCGTAGGTCTACAAAGAACTGCTCACGCGTCATCAGAGAGGCACCAATGGACATGACAAACCCCTCCATGACGGTGTCTAGTTTGGATCTGGTGTTTCTGGAACTTGCGGCGGCTGGAATTGATTTCCGTTGACTCCCCAAGGGTTTCTGGAATATTAGGGTATTTATAGAGCAACGAGGCGGTGCAGAAGGCCACCGAGGTGGGCACAACCCACCTGGGCATGCCTGGGGGCCCAGGCGCGCCTTGGTGTCTTGTGCGCCCCTCGGGCTCCCTCTCCGATACTTCTTCGGCCCACTGGATGTCTTTTGGTCCAAAAAAATCCACAAAAAGTATCGCTGCGTTTGGACTTCGTTTGGTATTGATTTCCTGCGATCTAAAAAACGAGCAGAAATCGGCAACTGGCACTCGGCACTATGTCAATAGGTTAGTACCAAAAAATGATATAAAATGATTGTAAAACATCCAAGAATGATAATATAACAACATGGAACAATCTAAAATTATATATACATTGGAGACATATCAGCATCCCCAAGCTTAATTCCTGCTCGTCCTCGAGTAGGTAAATGATAAAAACAGAATTTTTGATGTGAAATGCTGCCTAACATGTGCATCACACAATATTTTCTTTATAGCATGGACATTTAGACTTTTATATGGTTCAAAGCAATAGTCTAGTTTTGAAATGAAGATTTTAATACTAAAGCATATCAACAAGCAACCATGTCTTTCAAAATATCAACGCTAAAGCAAGTTGTCCCTATCCCATTATGCTCAATCATTGATCCATTCATGAAACACACTCGAATATTAGCTACACCCAATGCTCAAATACGATCATAGTGCCCCTTAGTTGGTGCTTTATAAGAGATGGTGGAGACTCAAGTTCAAAAATAAAAATTGCATAAAGTAAAAGAAAGGCCCTCGCAGAGAGAAGTAGGGATTTGTAGAGGTGCCAGAGCTCAAAGCAAAAATTGAGAGATAAGACATTTTGGGAGGTATACTTTACCCACCAACGAAAACTACTTAGAGTTCCCAATACTTTCCATGCTAGATACATCATAGGGGGTTCCCAAACAGAAAATAAAGTTTATTCCTTTTTCCACCATACTTTCACTTTCCTTGGGTAATCGTATCCATGGGTGCCCTCCATACCAACACTTTCCAAGGAATTTATTATTTGACAACCTAAAGTAAATTCATTTTTCATTTTTGGACTGGGCATCCCTAATACCTTTGCCGTACTCTCGTGCAATGACAAGTGAATAAACACTCATCGTGAGAATAACACATCTAACATGGAAAACATCGGCCACCCCTCACCGCCTCTCGAGCGGTACGAGCACACAAAAGAGAAATTTATTTTGAAAATTAGAGATGGCATATGCAAATTTGCTTAGAACGGCACAGAAATACCGCATATAGGTAGGTATAGTGGACTCATATGGCAAAACTGGTTTAAAGGGTTTTGGATGCACAAGTAGTGATCATACTTAGTGCAAAATGAAGGCTAGCAAAAAGATTGGGAAGCGAGCAACCAAGAAACAAAAATATCTCATACCCAAGCATTAAGCATAAGTAACACTAAATAATGCACCATAAGTAGGATGTAATTTCATTGCATAACTATTGACTTTCGTGCTTGCATAGGGAATCACAAACCTTAACACCAATATTCTTGCTAAAGCATAATTACTCATCAACCGGACTCACATATCATATCGTCATATCTCAAAACCATTACTAAGAATCAAGTTTATTTTGTCCAATGATCTTCATGAAAGTTTTTATTATATCCTCCTCGGATATCTATCACTTTGGGACTAATTTCATATGTTGCTTCTAATAAGCTCAAACAAATTTAAATGAAGAACATGAGCATAATATTTCTTTCTCTCAAAATAATTTAAGTGAAGCAAGAGAAAATTTATAAAAAAATTACTAACTCCCAAATAAATGTAAGTGAAGCATGAGAGCATTTCTTCAAAAATAACAAAGCACACCGTGCTCAAAAAGATATAAGTGAAGCACTAGAGCAATTCCATGGCTCTAAAAATTTAAGTGAAGCATAGGAGCAAGCATAGCATAATTTTTGGCTCTCTCAAAAAGGTGTGTCGAGCAAGGATTCAAGACTTAAAACACAAAGCAAAACAAGTAAATACTCATATCACACAAGACTCTCCAAGCAAAACTCATAAAATGCGACGAATAAAAATATAGCTCCAAGTAAAATACCGATGGTTGTTAGAAGAAAGAGGGGATGCCACTCAGGGGCATCCCCAAGCTTAGTTGCTTGCTACTTCTCGAATATTATCTTGGGATGCCTCAGGCATCCCCAAGTTAGCCTTTTGCTAATCCTTATTCCTTCATCCATCGTAATATCACCCAAGACTTCAAAACTTCAATCACACAAAACTCAACAAAACCTTCGTGAGATCCATTAGTATAAGAGAGCAAACCACTGCTATAAGTATTGTTGCAAACCCATTCATATTTTATTTTTGCATTATATCTACTGTATCCAAATTTGCCATGGCAAAAACTCGTCAAGCAAAACCATAGAATCATCAAAACAAGCACACAACACAAAGAAAATAGAATCTGTCAAAAACAGAACAGCCTGTAGCAATTTTACTACTTCGAATACTTCTGTAACTCCAAAACTTCGAAAAAATTAGGACTATGTGAATAATTTGTTTATTAATCTTCTGCAAATAGAATCAACTCAAAATCACTCTTCTGTTAAAAATGAAAAATATTTTCGTGAGCGCAAAAGTTTCTGTTTTTCAGCAAGATCAAATCAACTCTCACCCAAATCATCCCAAAGGCCTTGCTTGGCACAAACACTAATTTAAAACACAAAAACACATATATTCATAATTATAATTGGGTGTCGTATTGAAAGCAGCAACAAAAGCAAAAAGCAAAAAGATACAAGTTGGGTTGCCTTCCAACGAGCGCTATCGTTTTACGCCCCTAGCTAGGCATAATGATTTCGATGAAGCTCACATGAAAGATAATAATTGAAACACAAAGAGGGCATCACAAAACATGTGACAAACAATTTTAAGTCTAACATGCTTCCTATGCATAGGCATTTAATAGCAAACAAATTATCAAGACAAGAAATATTTAGCATATGCAAGGAAGAAGAAAGAAACAATAACAATCTCAACATAACGAGAGGTAATTTAGTAACATGAAAATTTCTACAACCATATTTTCCTCTCTCATAATAATTACATGTAAGATCAGAATCAAATTCAACAATATATCTATCATAGAAAATTTTCTCTTCATGATCCACATGCATGCAAAGTTGACACTCTTCCAATATAGTGGTATTATCATCAAACAAAGTCATGACCTCTCCGAACCCAACTTTATCAAAAATTTCATAAGACTGAACACTCTCCAAATATGTGGAATTATTTTTACCTAGAGTTGACACTCTTTTGAACCCACTTTCAATATTATTGCAAACATATTCATCATGATGCTTAAATAAACTATCAAGATCATAAGAATCATCATCACCCCAATCATGATCATTGCAATAAGTAGCAGACATAACAAAGGAAGCATGCCCAAGCTTGGGGTTTATCATATTATTAGCACAATTGACATTGAAAGTGTTTATGTTAAAATCATTGCAATCATGCTTTTCATTCAAGGAGCTATCATGAATCACTTCATAAATTTCTTCATCACAATTTGCAGATTCACGAATCTCAAGCAAAACTTCGTAAAGATAATCTCGTGCACTCAACTCAATAGCAATTAGTTCATCATGATTGGATCTTTAAAAATATTAGCAAGTGGATGGGTATCCATATCAATAGATTTTAACAAGCGAAGAAGCAAGCATATATAAGGCACATGGAAACACAAGCAAAGATAGCAAACATGATCGCACACAAAAACAGATCTGGCGAGAAAACGACGAACAAAAAAGAGGGCGAATAAAACAGCAAATTTGTGTGAAGTGGGGGAGATGAAAACAAGAGGCAAATGGCAAATAATGTATGCAAGGAGATGAGATTTGTGATTAGGAATCTGGTTAATGTTGATGATCCTCCCCGGAACGGCGCCAGAAATTCCTTTTGATGTCTGCTAGAACTACGTCAGTATTTCCCCAAAGAGGAAGGGATGATGCAACAGATCAATGGTAGGTATTTCCCTTAGTGATGAGATCAAGGTTATCAAACCAGTAGGAGAACCACGCAACACAACATAAACAACCCCTGCACACAAATAACAAATACTCACAACCCGACGTGTTAAAGGGGTTGTCAATCCCTTTAGGGTAATGGCGCCCGAAATTGGCTAGGATACGGGATAAAGTTGTAATAGGTAGGATAAATGGATCGCAAATAAAATGAAGTACATCAAAGTATTTTTGGTTTAATAGAACTGAAAATAAAAGCAAAGGAAAATACATCGCAAAGGCAAATATGATATGAAGAGACCTGGGGGTCGTAGGTTTCACTAGTGGCTTCTCTTGAGAAAAATAGCGAATGGTGGGAAAACAATTACTTTTGTGCAATTGATAGAACTTCAAATAATCATGACGTTATCCAGGAAATGATCATTATATAGGCATCACGTCCAAGATTAGTAGACCGACTCCTGCCTGCATCTACTACTATTACTCCACACATCGATCGCTATCCAGCATGCATCTAGTGTATTAAGTTCACGGAAAAACGGAGTAATGCAATAAGAACGATGACATGATGTAGACAAGATCTATTTATGTAGAAATAGACCACATCTTGTTATCCTTAATAGCAACAATACATATGTGTCGTTTCCCCTTTTGTCACTGGGATCAAGCACCGTAAGATCGAACCCATCACAAAGCACCTCTTCCCATTGCAAGGTAAATAGATCAAGTTGGTCAAACAAAACCCAAATATCAGAGAAGAAATACAAGGATATAATCAATCATGCATATAAGAGATCAGAGAAGACTCAAATAACTTTTATGGATAAAACATAGACCTGATCATAAATTCAAAGTTCATCGGATCCCAACAAATACACCACAAAAAGACTTAGATCATATGGATCTCCAAGAGACCATTGTATTGATAATCAAGAGAGATAGAGGAAGCCATCTAGCTACTAACTACGAACCCGTAGGTCTACAAAGAATTAGTCACGCATCATCGGAGAGGCACCAATGGACATGATGAACCCCTCCATGACGGTGTCTAGATTGGATCTGGTGTTTCTGGAACTTGCGGCAGCTGGAATTGATTTTCGTCGACTCCCCTAGGGTTTCTGGAATATTGTGGTATTTATAGAGCAAAGAGCCGGTGCGGGATGCCACCGAGGTGGGCACAACCCACCTAGGCGTGCCTGGGGGGCCATGCACGCCCTGGTGTCTTATGCCCCCCCTCGGGCTCCCTCTCTGGTACTTCTTCGGCCCACTGGCTGTCTACTGGTCCAAAGAAAATCCACAAAAAGTTTCACCGCATTTGGGCTCCGTTTGGTATTGATTTCTTGCGATGTAAAAAAACAAGCATAAAACAACAACTGACACTGGGCATTATGTCAATAGGTTAGTACCAAAAAATGATACAAAATGACTATAAAATGATTGTAAAACATCCAAGAATGATAATATAACAACATGGAACAATAAAAAATTATAGATATGTTGGAGACGTATCAGTACCCAAGATTGTTGAGATCCACTGTTGTCATTCCGTACTGCGGGTCTACCTGTACCCCGCCTCTTGACAGATTGACCCATTTGCACCGAAACAAAGGGACCTTAAAATCATGTCCATAGTTGATACGTCTTCACGTTGAATCCACTAGATGTGTGCTTTGTGATGATGAACCTAAAGAATATCTATCTCATCTGTTCTTTAGTTGTGATTTCAGCCAAAATTTCTGGATGGCCATTGGTTTTCAGTGGAATACTGATTATGAGATTTTGGACTTACTCATGGAGGGCAAGAAACTCAACCAAGTGGTATGCTACAAGGAATGTCTAATTGCAGGATGTTGGAGTATCTGGAAGCATAGAAATAGTATCAACTTTGATCACAAACCCAAAAACATACTGTATTGCATCAGTATCTTCAAGGAGCATTTTGAGATTATAATCAAAAAAGCCAAGCCTAGTTTGAAGGAAGGAATGCAAATTTGGTTAGATTACTTGTCGATTAATATCTCTTGACATGCTAATTCCTGTACAGTGATGTAACCTGTTTTATCTTATTAATGAAAATCAGAGTTAAGGTGTGGGTCTTCCCCACTGTGTTTGCTCAAAAAAGTTGATACATCTCCGTCATATCTATAATTTTTTATTGTTTCATGCCAATATTATTCAACTTTTACATACTTTTGGAAAAAAAATATGATTTATTTGGACTAACTTACTTATCCAGTGCCCAGTGCCAGTTCCTGTTTGTTGCATGTTTTTGTATCATAGAAAATCCATATCAAATGAAGTCCAAACATGATGCAACTCAACGGAAAATTATTTTGGAATACTTGTGAATTTTAGGAGTTGGAATCACCGCAAATGGAGGCCCACACAAACCACGATACACCAGGGCGCACCATAGGCCCCTGTCGCGTGGTGGTGGGTGCCGCCCTCCTCGAACGTCAGTTGGAGCTGTACTTCGGGCACAAGGAAGCGTATATCCGAAAAAATTCATGTAAAAAGATCAGCACAATCAGAGTTACGGATCTTCGGGAATATAAGAAACGGTTTTCGGCCAGATCCGTGGAGTGCAAAATAGAAGAGAACAACGAGGGAGATCCAATCTCGGAGGGGCTCCTGCCCCTCCGCCGCCATGGAGGCCATGGACCAGAGGGGGAATCCTCCTCCCATCTAGGGGGAGGCCAGGGAAGAAGAATAAGGAGGGGGTCTCTCTCTCCCCCTCTCTCCCGGTGGCGCCAGAGTGCCGCCGGGTCTAGGATCATGATGGTGATCTACATCAACAATCTTGCTACCGTCAACACCAACTCCCCCCCTCTATGTAGTGGTGTAACACCCCTTCTCCCCGCTGTAATCTCTACTTAAACATGGTGCTTAACTCCATATATTATTTCCCAATGATATTTGGCTATCCTATGATGTTTGAGTAGATCCGCTTTGTCCTATGGGTTAATCATGATCTTGGTTCATATGATTGTATATTCTATTTATGGTGCTGTCCTACGGTGCCCTCCGTCTAGGGCAAACGTGTGGGGCCCCCTCTGTAGGGTGTCATAATATGTTCATGGTTTGCCTATGGTGGGTTGCGAGAGTGAAAAAAGCTTAAACCCGAGTAGGTGGGTCATGGCGTATGGGAATAAAGAGGACTTGATACTTAATGCTATGGTTGGGTTTCACGAGCTTAATGATCTTTAGTAGTTGCGGATGCTTGATAGAGTTCCAATCATAAGTGCATATGATCCAAGTAGAGAAAGTATGTTAGCTCATGCCTCTCCCTCATATAAAATTACAATAATGATTATCAATACTTGTTATCGATTGCCTAGGGACAAATGACTTTCTTGTTGAAAAAAGCTATCCACTTTTACTACCTTGCATTTTATCCGTAGTTTTATTCTTGCAAAGTACCCGTAGTTTTATTCTTGCAAAATAGTTTCATACTTGTTCTAGGTAAAGCAAACATCAAGTGTGCGTAGAGTTGTATCGGTGGTCGATAGAACTTGAGGGAATATTTGTTCTGCCTTTAGCTCCTCGTTGGGTTCGACACTCTTATTTATCGAACAAGGATACAAAGGATCCCTATACTTGTGGGTTATCAAGACCTTTTTCTGGCGACATTGCCGGGGAGCAATAGCGTGGAGTGAATATTCTCATGTGTGCTTGTTTTCTTTATCACTAAGTACTTTTTATTTTCAGTTCTAAGTTGTTCTCTATCTTTAGTTATGGATATGGAACACGAAACACCAAAGAAAATTAGTTGTACTTCTTACTCATGGAGATAGGGAACCTCCTAAAACCCTCGATGATCGTTATGTGAAAGATATTATGCACTACTTTGGTAATCCTGAGAAAACCCCATTCAACTTGATAATGGGAGTAACGTTGGATCAACGTGAATACTTTAGGTATTATCGCTTGGCACAAAAAGGGAAACTTTTATGGTATCAAATTCATATGTTGCATTGGTATGCTCGGGAGCTATGCTTGAGAGCTATGCTCGAGATATGATTATACTTGTTGCTCTAGGATGAACGCTCCACATCTTCCCTTTTCATGCAAATTTAATGATAGTACAACCATGGCTTCTTATGCTAATGGTATATATGATTATTATGATGTGGAACAAATAGAAGAATTTGTTGCTTTTAAGGGTGCTTATGAAATTGAATCTTTATTTTTAAAGTAAGATGCTTTTGATGATGATGTTTATAGACCTAAATTTTTTGCTATCCTTAAATATTTCTATGATAATTATAAATACAATTCCAATATTGATGCATTTATTCAGAAAATCTCCGCTGTCCAAGAGGAGAATAATATTTTGCAGGAGTCTATGGAAGAAGGAATTGATGAAACCGTGAGATCATTGGATGAAAAAGATGATGAGGAGAGTGCAGAACAAAAGGAGGAAGAGCGGATTAGCTACCCGTGCCCACCTTCTAATGAGAGTAAGTCTTTAACTCATACATTCTTTAATGTTCATTCATTCTTACCGAAGGATGAATGCTATGATAATTGCTATGATCCCGTTGATTCGTTTGAAATATCCCTTTTTGATGATGCTTTCTATGCTTGTGGCCAAGATGCCAATATGAATTATGCTATTGGAGATAAACTTTCTATTGTTCCTTATGTTAAGAATGAAATTTTTGCTATTGCACCCACACATGATAGTCCTATTATCTTTTTGAATTCTCCAAACTACACTATATTAGAGAAGTTTGCACTTGTTAAGGATTATATTGATGGGTTGCCTTTTACCGTTACACATGATGATTTTGATGAATGTAATATGCATGTGCTTGCTGCTCCTGCTTGCAATTATCATGAGATAGGAACTATATCTCCACCTCTCTATGTTTCCAACACGATAAAATTGCAAGAAACTACTTATGCTATGTATTAGCCTTTACTTGATGTGCATGAATCGTTCTTGTATGACATGTCGATGCATAGGAAGAGAGTTAGAATTTGTCATTGCTTGATATATGTTTCTTTGTGCTCACTACTAAATGCCAAATCATTGCTAATTCAAATTGGCTTTGATATATTTTGGGATCCAGGTGGATCCATTACTTGAGCACTTCATGCCTAGCTTAATGGCTTTAAAGAAAGCGCTTCCAGGGAGACAACCCGGAAGTTCTAGAGAGTCATTTATTCCTATTGAGTGATTTTATATAGTTTAAAAACAAAAAAAATATAGAGGGGAACTTAAAACTTCACAAAAAGAAAAGTGAAAGTGAGATAGACGAGCACCGTGGAAGCGGGAGCATGCCTTGAACTTTGTTCATGCCCATGGAAACTTTGTGAATCTTTGAATTGCAGAAAATTTTCAATTTTTTTTATTATCCCCTTGTACAATTCCATTGTATTATAAAAATAATGTGCCAAGATTTGCCTTTAGGATGATTAGATTGCTTGTTTGTTTGTGCGGTGCAAAACAGAAACTTTGGCTGTAGTGCGCGATTTAACATTTTTTTTACTGGAACGTCAAATGGTTATGAATCTTTTTGCATTGTCTTTCTATACAAATTTTTTATTTTTCCCTAATTTTGTCAGAATTTTTAGAGTTACAGAAGTATGGTGGATGTTCAAATCTTTACAGACTGTCCTGTTTTCGTAGATTGCTGTTATAGCTTCATTATTTGCATATGTTTGAGTTCTTGTTGAAGCCTCCTGACTTGGGGCCATAGAATTGTGATAGCATACAGTGGGTAATGTTAGTTTATAATTATACAATAATGTTGCAGCAGTACATGATGGGATTTCATTTCCATTTTCACTAACCCCGCCACTAAAAGTTCATTTAAGTTTTGTGTGGATGAAGTGTTTGAAGATCGAGGAGGTCTCGATATAAGGAGAAGGAGGAGAGGCAAGAGCTCAAGCTTGGGATGCCCAAGGCACCCCAAGTAAATATTCAAGGAGACTCAAGCGTCTAAGCTTGGGGATGCCCTGGAAGGCATTCCATCTTTCTTTAACAAGTATTGGCATGTTTTCGGATTCGTTTCGTTCATGTGATATGTGCAAATCTTGGAGCGTATTTTGCATTTAGTTTTCACTTTTCTTTTATGCACCATGATGGTATGAGATAGTCCATGGTTGATTTATAGAATGCTCATTGCACTTCACTTATATCTTTTGAGTATGGCTTTATAGAATGCTTCATGTGCTTCACTTATATCAATTGAAGTGTGGATTGCCTGTTTCTCTTCACATAGAAAACCGATGTTCGTAGAATGCTCTTTTGATTCACTTATATTTGTTAGAGCATGATCTTTTGTAGAAAGAATTGAACTCTCATGCTTCACTTATATCTGTTTAGTGAGACAAATGGAATTGGTCATTTGCATGGTTACTCATAAAAATCCTACATAAAACTTATGGATCACTGAATATGATATGTTTGATTCCTTGCAATAGTTTTGCGATATAGAGATGATAATGTGTGGGAGGTACTAGTAAACGGTTGTGGTTAGTAAGAATGTTGGTGTTAAGGTTTGTGATTCCCAAAGCATGCACGTATAGTCTCTCGTTATGCTATGAAAGTTGGAGCACAATTTATCCTTGATTGTCTTCCTTATGAGTGGCGGTCGGCGATGAGCGATGGTCTTTTCCTACCAATTTATCCCCCTAGGGGCATGCGTAGTAGTACTTTGCTTTGAGGGCCAATAAACTTTTGCAATAAGTATATGAGTTCTTTATGGCTAATGTGAGTGCATGGATTATACCCACTCTTACCTTTCTGCAATTTGCTAACCTCTAAGGTTACGTGCATTGACCTTTCTCACATCGAGACGTGGTGCAAACTTTGCAGGTGCATACAAACCCCATGATATGATACGCTCTATCACACATAAGCCTTATTATATCTTCCTCAAAACAGCCACCATACCTACCTATTATGGCTTTTCCATGGCCATTCCGAGATATATGGCCATGCAACTTCCACCGCTTCCATTTTGATGCTTGGGCATTCATTGTCATATTGCTTTGCATGATGATATACCTGACATAGTAGTTGTGGCTCAGCCACCGTGCATCATTTTTATACATGTTACGCTAGATCATCTGCCAGAGGCATTCATATAGAGTCATATTTTGTTATAGGTATCGAGTTGTATTTTTTTCCTTTTGAGTTATAAGTAAATAGAAGTGTGATGATCATCATTTTTAGAGCAATGCCCCAATGAGGAAAGGATGATGGAGACTATGATTCCCCACAAGTCGGGATGAGACTCCGGACAATGAGAGAGAAAAATAAAAAAGGAAAAGAAAAAAAGAAAGAAAAGAAAGAAAAGAAAGAAAAGAAAGAAAAGAAAGAAAGAAAAAAAACAAAGAGAGAAGGGGCATTGTTAGTATCCTTTACAACACTTGTGCTTCAAAGTAGCACCATGTTTTTCATATGGAGAGTCTCATATGTTGTCACTTTCATATACTAGTGGCAATATTTCGTTATAGGATTAGATGCACACCCACTTAGTTTTCATATGGAGCTTCATACACTTATAGCTCTTAGTGCATTCGTTGCATGGCAATCCCTACTCCTCACGTTGATATCAATTGATGGGCATCTCCATAGCCTGTTGCTTAGCCGCGTCGATGTGAGACTTTCTTACCTTTTTGTCTTCATTATATATTTACCCATATCATCATACTCTATTCCACCCGTAGTGCTATATCCATGGCTTGCGCTCATGTATTGTGTGAGGGTTGAAAAAGCTGAAGCACGTTAAAAAGTATGAACCAATTGCTCGGCTTGTCATCGGGGTTGTGCATGATTTATACTTTGTGTTAAGAAGACAGAGCATGACAAGACTATATGATTTTGTAGGGATAGCTTTATTTAGCATTGATATTCTGAAAGACATGAATGTTTATTGGGATGCCTGAGTATTGATGTCTTTATGTCACATTATAGACTACTGCTTTGAATCACTTATGTCTTAATATTCATGCCATGACTAGACATATGATCAAGTTTATGATAGGTAGCATTCCACATCAAAAATTATCTTTTTTATCATTTACCTACTCGAAGACGAGCATGAATTAAGCTTGGGGATGCTGATACGTCTCCGTCGTATCTATAATTTTTTGATTGTTTCATGCCAATATTATTCAACTTCTACATACTTTTGGCAACTTTTTATATGATTTATTTGGACTAACTTACTTATCCAGTGCCCAGTGCCAATTCCTGTTTGTTGAATGTTTTTGTATCGCAGAAAATCCATATCAAACGAAGTCCAAACGTTATGCAACTCAACTGAGAATTATTTTGGAATATTTCTGAATTTTTGGAGTTGGAATCACCGCACCGGAGGCCCACACAGACCACGATAAAACAGGATGCGCCCCAGGCCCCTGGTGCGTGGTGGTGGGTGTTACCCTCCTCGAACGTCGGTTGGAGCTGTACTTCGGGTGCAAGGAAGCTTATATCTGGAAAACATCATGTAAAAAGATCAGCACAATCAGAGTTACGGATCTCCGGGAATATAAGAAATGGTTTTCGGCCAGATCTAGGGAGCGCGAAACAGAAGAGAACAGAGAGGGAGGTCCAGTCTCGTAGGGGATCCTGCCCCTCCGCCGCCATGGAGGCCATGGACCAAAGGGGGAACCCTCCTCCAATCTAGGGGGGAGGCCAAGTAAGAAGAAGAAGGAAGGGGGATCTCTCCCCCTCTCTCCCGGTGGCGCCGGAGTGACGCCGGGGCTAGGATCGTGACGGCGGTCTACATCAACAATCTTGCTACAATCAACACCAACTCTATCCGCCTCTATGCAGTGGTGTAACATCCCTTCTCCCCGTTGTAATCTCTACTTAAACATGGTGCTCAACTCCATATATTATTTCCCAATGATATTAGGCTTTCCTATGATGTTTGAGTAGATCCGCTTTGTTCTATGGATTAATCATGATCTTGGTTCATATGATTGTATATTTTATTTATGGCGCTGTCCTACGGTACCCTCCATCTCACGCAAACGTGAGGGGCCACCGCTGTAGGGTGTTGCAATATGTTCATGGTTTGCCTATGGTGGGTTGCGAGAGTGACAGAAGCTTAAACCCGAGTAGGTGGATCATGGCGTATGGGAGTAAAGAGGACTTGATACTTAATGCTATGGTTGGGTTTCACGAGCTTAATGATCTTTAGTAGTTGGGAATGCTTGCTAGAGTTCCAATCATAAGTGCATATGATCCAAGTAGAGAAAGTATGGTATCTCATGCCTCTCTCTCATATAAAATTACAAGAATGATTACCGGTACTTGTTATCGATTGCCTAGGGACAAATGACTTTCTTGTTGACAAAAGCTATCCACTTTTAGTACCTTGCATTTTATCCGTAGTTTGATTATTGCAAAGTCTCATTGTTTTATTCTTGCAAAATAGTTTCATACTTGTTCTAGGTAAAGCAAACGCCAGGTGTGCGTAGAGTTGTATCGGTGGTCGATAGAACTTGAGGGGATATTTGTTCTGCCTTTAGCTCCTCGTTGGGTTCGACGCTCTTATTTATTGAAGAAGGCTACAAAGGATCCCCTATACTTGTGGGTTATCAAGAATAGTCAAGTTCCTAGATGTCCACTATGTAACCATAATATGTGTCCTTTGCCCTGTTGGTTGCTGCATCAAAGCGAACACCACTATTTTTGTTGGTGCCCTTTTTATCTTGGGTGATCGTGTAAAATGTATTCCCATTTATCTCGTACCTTTGGTAAGTCAATACGAAGATGGTGTCCTGGCCAACGAGTACAACTCATCTCCAACAATGTTGTTACCCATGAGATGTGTTTGCAACCAACTGTCGAAAGTCCTAATGTGTTCACATGTAATCCAGTCGTTAGACTTCTCCGAGTGTTTGGAGCCTTGAATATTCATGTGTTCATTGACATACGGGGTCACCAAGGTGGAATTCTGTATAACTATGTAGTGTGCTTGAGGTCAAGAATGCCCGTCCCTACATATTATTGAATCCGCTCCTAGCGTGCCTTTTCCACTCAGTCTCCCATCATACCGCGATTGAGGGACACCAATCGGCTTAAGGTCAGGAATAAAGTCAACACAAAACGCAATGAACCTCCTATGTTTGATGACCCATGGAGATGCTTCCTTCTGGCCTAGCATGGTTACAAACATATTTCTTTAAGACTCTCATGAACCTCTTAAAGGGGAACATATTGTGTAGAAATAAAATGACCCAGAATGGAAATCTCATCGACTAGATGAACTAGGAAGTGCGTCATGATATTGAAGAAGGATGGTGGGAACACCAACTCAAAACTGACAAGACATTGCACCAAATCATTTCGTAACCTTGGTAGGATTTCTGGATCGATTACCTTCTGAGAGGTTGCATTGTGGAATCCACATAGCTTCACAATGGCTAATCGAACATTTTCTGGTAGAACGCCATCAATGCAACTGGAAGCAATTGCTTCATAATCACGTGGCAGTCATCAGACTTTAGGTTCTGGAACTTTTTCTCTGGGATATTTATTTATTCCCTTTATATTGTTTGAGAAGCCATACGGGACCTTCATCCGAGCATGCATTCAAAGAAGATTTCCTTCTCTTCTTTGGTAAGAGCGTAGCTAGTAGGACCTTGATACTGCTTTGGATGCATGGCGTCATTTTCATGCACACGTTGCTGGTCCTCCCGTGCCTTCGGTGTATCTTTTGTCTTCCCATACATGCCGAAGAAGCCTAGCAGGTTCACGCAAAGATTCTTCGTCACGTGCATCACGTAGATTGCAGAGCGGACCACTAGGTCTTTCCAATAGTTCTTCCACATGGGGGCGCGTCCCTCAGGGTCATTCGGAACAGATTGTCCACATGGACCCATTCCAAAGATTATTTGTAAATCCTTAACTATATCAAGTATGTCATCACCAGTATGGAGGATGGGCTTCTTCCAGTGATCTACCTCACCTTTGAAATGCTTGCCTTTCTTTCTTAAGGCATGCTTGGTCGGAAGAAATCGACGATGTCCCAGGTACACATTCTTCTTGTATTTGTGTATACTGTTAGTCTCATGTAAACAGTGTGTGCATGCTGAAGGAAATATGCCCTAGAGGCAATAATAAAGTTGTTATTTTATATTTCCTTATTCATGATAAAGGTTTATTATTCATGCTAGAATTGTATTGATCGAAAACCTAAATACATGTGTGAATACATAAACAAATAATGTGTCCCTAGTGAGCCTCTACTAGATTAGCTCGTTGATCAAAGATGGTTAAGGTTTCCTAACCATGGACATGTGTTGTCATTTGATAACAAGATCACATCATTAGGAGAATGATGCGATGGACAAGACCCATCCATTAGCTTAGCATAATGATCGTTCAATTTATTGCTATTACTTTCTTTATGTCAAATACATATTCCTTCGACTATGATATTATGCAACTCCCAGACACCGAAGGAATACCTTGTGTGCTATCAAACGTCACAACATAACTGGGTGATCATAAAGTTGCTCTACAGGTATTTCCAAAGGTGTTTGTTGAGTTGGCATAGATCGAGATTAGGATTTGTCACTCCGAGTATCGGAGAGCTATCTCTGGGCCCTCTCGGTAATACACATCATAAGAAGCCTTGCAAGCAAATGACTAATGTGTTAGTTACGAGATGATGTATTGCAGAACAAGTAAAGAGACTTGCCGGTAACAAGACTGAACTAGGTATGAAGATACCGACGATCGAATCTCGGGCAAGTAACATACCGATGGACAAAGGGAATTACGTATGTTGTCTTAACAGCTCAACCGATAAAGATCTTCATAGAATATGTAGGAGCCAATATGGGCATCCAAGTTCCGCTATTGTTTATTGACCAGAGAGGTGTCTCGGTCATGTCTACATAGTTCTCGAACCCGTAGGGTCCGTACACTAAACATTCATTGACGATATAGTGTTATATCAGTTATATGATTTGGTGACTGAATGTTGTTCGGAGTCCTGGATGAGATCATGGACATGACGAGGAGTCTTGAAATGGTCAAGAGGTAAAGATTGATATATAGGACGATGGTATTCAGACACCAGAATAGTTTCGGAGTGCACCGGGTAGTCATCGGATCACCGGAAGGGGTTCCAGGAGGCCATGGGAGGTCTATGGGCCTAATGAGCCAAGGAGAGGCACACACCAGTCCACAAAGGGGCCGGTGCACCCTCTCCCTGGCCGCTGGCCCTAGAAGAAGGAAATGGGGGTGCTACCTCCTCCTGCCCCCCCCCTTGTGGGAGAAAGGAAGGGGGGCACCACCTCCCCCTTCCTTCCCCTTGGCGCCGAAAGAAGGAAAGGGGGGGCTAGGGCAAGCCGAAGTATGATTCAGATCTACTTGGGCACCCCTTGGACTCTCCCTCCCACCTATATATATGTGGGAGTGGGCACCTAGCACACCCCAGGCAATTGCTTAGCCATGTGCAGCGCCCCCCTCAACCGTTTACGCCTCCGGTCATATTTTTGTAGTGCTTAAGCAAAGCCCTGCGGAGATAACTTCACCATCACCGTCACCACGCCATCGTGCTGCTGGAACTCATCCACTTCCTCGCCGTCTTCCTGGATCAAAAAGGCACAGACGTCACCAAGCTGAACGTGTGCTAAACGCGGAGGTGTCATACGTTCGGTACTCGATCGGTTGGATCGCGAAGAATGTTCGACTGCATCAACCGCGTTGTCAAATGCTTCCTCTTACGGTCTATGAGGGTACTTAGACACACACTCCCCTCTCGGTGCTATGCATCTCCATGGATAGATCTTGCGTGTGCATAGATTTTTTTGTTTTCCATGCAACATTTCCCCACAGTGGCATCCGAGCCAGGTCTATGCGTAGATGATATGCACGAGTAGAGCATAAAGAGTTGTGGTCAGTGATGGTCATACTGCTTACCACCAACGTCTTATTTTGATTTGGCGATATTGTGGGATGAAGCGGCCCGGACCAACCTTACATGTCCACGAACATGAGACCAGTTCCACCGATAGACATGCAAATAGTTTTGCATAAAGGTGGCTGGTGGGTGTCTATTTCTCCTAGTTTAGTTGAATCGAATTTGACTACAGACGGTCCTTGAAGAAGGTTAAAACAACAAACTTGATAAATCACCATTGTGGTTTTCGCCGTAGGTAAGAACGGTTCTTGCTAGAAGCCCGTAGCAGCCACCTAAAAATTGCAACAACAAAGTAGAGGAAGTCTAACTTGTTTTTGTAGGGCATGTTGACATGATGTGATACACGTTGTTGTATGAGATGCTCATGTCTTGTAAATTTATCGGCAACCGACAGGAGGCTTATGGTAGTCTCTTTATAGTATGAAATTCAAACGCCATGTAATTTCTTTACTTTATCACTATACGTTAGCGATAGTTGTAGAAGAAATAGTGGCGAGACGACCATGATGCAACGATGGAGATCAAGGTGTCGAGCCGGTGATGATGGAGATCATGACGATGATTTGGAGATGGAGATCAAAAGCACGAGATGATGATGGCTATATCATGTAACAAATTTTAATTGCATGTGATGTTTATCGTTTATGCATCTTATTTTGCTTAGAACGGCTGTAGCATTATAAGATGATCCCTTCACCAAATTTCAAGATAGAAGTGTTCTCCCGAGTATGCACCGTTGCTAAAGTCGTAATTTTGAAGCGCCTCGTGATGATTGGGTTGTTGGAAATATGCCCTAGAGGCAATAATAAAATGGTTATTATTGTATTTCCTTGTTCATGATAATTGTCTATTGTTCATGCTATAATTGTATTAACTGGAAACCGTAATACATGTGTGAATACATAGACCACAACATGTCCCTAGTGAGCCTCTAGTTGACTAGCTCGTTGATCAACAGATAGTCATGGTTTCCTGACTATGGACATTGGATGTCATTGATAACGGGATCACATCATTAGGAGAATGATGTGATGGACAAGACCCAATCCTAAGCATAGCACATGATCGTGTAGTTCGTTTGCTAAAGCTTTTCTAATATCAAGTATCAGTTTCTTAGACCATGAGATTGTGTAACTCCCGGATACCGTAGGAGTGCTTTGGGTGTACCAAATGTCACAACGTAACTGGGTGACTATAAAGGTGCACTACAGGTATCTCCGAAAGTGTTTGTGGGTTGGCACGAATCAAGACTGGGATTTGTCACTCCGTATGATGGAGAGGTATCTCTGGGCCCTCTCAGTAATGCATCATCATAATGATCTCAATGTGACTAAGTAGTTAGTCACGGGATCATGCATTAAGGAACGAGTAAAGTGACTTGCCGGTAACGAGATTGAATGAGGTATTGGGATACCGACGATCGAATCTCGGGCAAGTAACGTACCGATTGACAAAGGGAATTGCATACGGGATTGCTTGAATCCTTGACATCGTGGTTCATCCGATGAGATCATCGTGGAACATGTGGGAACCAACATGGGTATCCAGATCCCACTGTTGGTTATTGGCCAGAGAGCTGTCTCGGTCATGTCTGCATGATTCCTGAACCTATAGGGTCTACACACTTAAGGTTCGATGACGCTAGGGTTATAAGGGAAGTTTGTATGTGGTTACCGAATGTTGTCTGGAGTCCTGAATGAGATCCCGGACGTCACGAGGAGTTCTGGAATGGTCCAGAGGTAAAGAATAATATATAGGAAGTGAGGTTTTGGCCACCGGAAGAATTTCGGGGGTCACCGGTAATGTACCGGGACCACCGGAAGGGTTCCAGGGGTCCACCGGGAGGGGCCAGCAGCCCCGGAGGCTTGCATGGGCCTAGAGTGGAAAGGGACCAGCCCCAGAGTGGGCTGGTGTGCCTCCCACCAAGGCCCAAGGCGCAGCTAGGAGGGGAGAGGGGAAATCCTAGGCGCAGATGGGCCTAAAGGCCCACCCTAGGGCGCGCCCCCTCTCCCCCCTCTTGGCCGCCCCTCCAAGTCCCATCTAGGTCTGCCGCACCCCTAGGGTGGGAACCCTAGATGGGTGCGCAACCACCTCCCCTCCTCCTATAAATAGTGGGGGTTTTGGGGCAGCCAGACACATGGTTTTTCCTCTCCTGGCGTAACCCTACCTCTCTCCCTCCTCGTCTCTCGTAGTGCTTAGCGAAGCCCTGCTGGAGTGCCACGCTCCTCCATCACCACCACGCCGTTGTGCTGCTGCTAGACGGAGTTTTCCCCAACCTCTCCCTCTCTTCTTACTGGATCAAGGCACGAGAGACGTCACCGGGCTGCACGTGTGTTGAACGCGGAGGCACCGTTCTTTGGTGCTTAGATCGGATTCGGCCGCGATCTGAATCGCTTCGTGTATGACTCCACCGACCGCGTTCTTGTAACGCTTCCGCATCATGATCTTCAAGGGTATGAAGATGCACTCCCCTCTCTCTCGTTGCTAGTATCTCCATAGATTGATTTTGGTGATGCATAGAAAATTTTGAATTTCTGCTACGTTCCCCAACAGTGGCATCATGAGCTAGGTCTATTGCGTAGATTCTATGCACGAGTAGAACACAAGTTGTTGTGGGTGTTGATTTTGTTCAATATGCTTACCGTTACTAGTCCTATCTTGTTTCAACGGTATTGTGGGATGAAGCGGCCCAGACCGACCTTACACGTATGCTTACGTGAGACAGGTTCCACCGACTGACATGCACTTGTTGCATAAGGTGGCTAGCGGGTGCCAGTCTCTCCCACTTTAGTCGGATCGGATTCGATGAAAAGGGTCCTTATGAAGGGTAAATAGCAATTGGCATATCACGTTGTGGCTTTTGCATAGGTAAGAAACGTTCTTGCTAGAAACCCATAGCAGCCACGTAAAACATGCAAACAACAATCAAAGGACGTCTAACTTGTTTTTGCAGGGTATGCTATGTGATGTGATATGGCCAAGAAGGATGTGATGAATGAAATATATGTGATGTATGAGATTGATCATATTCTTGTAATAGGAATCACGACTTGCATGTCGATGAGTATGACAACCGGCAGGAGCCATAGGAGTTGTCTTTATTTATCATATGACCTGCGTGTCACTGAATAACGCCATGTAATTACTTTACTTCATTGCTAAACCGATAGCCATAGTAGTAGAAGTAATAAGTTGGTGAGACAACTTCATGGAGACACGATGATGGAGATCATGATGATGGAGATCATGGTGTCATGCCGGTGACGATGATGATCATGGAGCCCCGAAGATGGAGATCAAAAGGAGCAAAATGATATTGGCCATATCATATCACTATTGGATTGCATGTGATGTTTATCATGTTTATGCATCTTATTTGCTTAGAACGACGGTAGTAAATAAGATGATCCCTCATAATAATTTCAAGAAAGTGTTCCCCCTAACTGTGCACCGTTGCGAAAGTTCGTTGTTTCGAAGCACCACATGATGATCGGGTGTGATAGATTCTAACGTTCACATACAACGGGTGTAAGCCAGATTTACACACGCGAAACACTTAGGTTGACTTGACGAGCCTAGCATGTACAGACATGGCCTGGGAACACGAGAGACTGAAAGGTCGAACATGAGTCGTATAGTAGATACGATCAACATGAAGATGTTCACCGATGATGACTAGTCCGTCTCATGTGATGATCGGACATGGCCTAGTTGACTCGGACCATGTATCACTTAGATGACTAGAGGGATGTCTATCTGAGTGGGAGTCCATTAGATGAACTTAATTATCCTGAACATAGTCAAAAGGTCTTTGCAAATTATGTCGTAGCTCGGGTTTTAGTTGTACTGTTTTAGATATATTCCTAGAGAAAATTTAGTTGAAAGTTGATAGTAGCAATTATGCGGACTGGGTCCGTAAACTGAGGATTGTCCTCATTGCTGCGTAGAAGGCTTATGTCCTTAATGCACCGCTCAGTGTGCTGAACCTCGAACATCGTCTGCGGATGTTGCGAACATCTGACATACACGTTTTGATAACTACGTGATAGTTCAGTAATGTTAAACGGTTTAGAATTGAGGCGCTAAAGACGTTTTAGAAACGTCGAGGAACATATGAGATGTTCCAAGGGCTGAAATTGGGATTTCAGGCTCGTGCCCACGTCAAGAGGTATAAGACCTCCGACGAGCTTCTTAGCCTACAAACTAAGGGAGAAAAGCTCAATCATTGAGCTTGTACTCAGATTGTCTGGGTACAACAATCACTTGAATCCAGTGGGAGTTAATCTTCCAGATGAGATAGTGATGTTTCTCCAAAGACATTACCACCAAGCTACTAGAGCTTCGTGATGAACTATAACATATCAGGGATAGATATGATGATCCTTGAAATATTCGCGATGTTTGACACCGCGAAAGTAGAAATCAAGAAGGAGCATCAATTGTTGATGGTTACTGAAACCACTAGTTTCAAGAAGGGCTAGGGCAAGAAGGGATACTTCACGAAACGGCAAAACAGTTGTTGCTCTAGTGAAGAAACCCAAGGTTGAACCTAAACCCGAGACTAAGTGCTTCTGTAATAAGGGGAACAGTCACTGGAGCAGAATTACCCTAGATACTTGGTAGATAAGAAGGCTGGCAAGGTCGACAGAAGTATATTGGATATACATTATATTAATGTGTACTCTACTAGTACTCCTAGTAGCACCATGGTAATAGATACCGGTTCGGTTGCTAAGTGTTGGTAACTCGAAATAAAAGGCTACGGGATAAACGGAGACTAGCTAAAGGCGAGGTGACGATATGTGTTGGAAGTATTCCAAGGTTGATGTGATCAAACATCGCACGATCCCTCTACCATCGGGATTGGTGTTAAACCTAAATAATTGTTATTTGGTGTTTGCGTTGAGCATAGACATGATTGGATTATGTCTATCACAATACGGTTATTCATTTAAGGAGAATAATGGTTACTCCATTTATTTGAATAATACCTTCAATGGTCTTGCACCTAAAATGAATGGTTTATTGAATCTCGATCGTAGTGATACACATGTTCATGCCAAAAGATATAAGATAGTAATGATAGTACCACCTACTTGTGGCACTGCCATGTAAGTGATATTGGTATAAAATGCATGAAGAAGCTCCATGTTGATGGATCTTTGGACTCACTCGTTTTTTGAAAAGTTTGAGACATGCGAACCATGTCTACTGGTATGTACGCATGAAGAAACTCCATGCAGATGGATCGTTTGGACTCGATTTTAAATCACTTGAGACATGCAAATCATACCACATGGGCAAGATGACTGAAAAGCCTCGTTTTCAGTAAGATGGAACAAGAAAGCAACTTGATGGAAGTAACACATTTTGATGTGTGCAGTCCAATGAGTGCTGAGGCATGCAGTGGATATCATTATGTTCTTACTTCACAGATGATTTGAGTAGATGTTGAGTATATTTACTTGATGAAACACAAGTCTGAATTATTGAAAGGTTCAAGTAATTTCAGAGTGAAGTTGAAGATCTTCGTGACAAGAGGATAAAATGTCTATGATATGATCACAGAGATGAATACCTGAGTTGCGAGTTTGGTACACAATTGAGACATTGTGGAAATTGTTTCACAACTAACACCGCCTGGAACACCATAGTGTGATGGTGTGTCCGAACATCACATATGCACCCTATTGGATATGGGGCATATCATGATGTCTCTTATCGAATTACCACTATCGTTCATGGGTTAGGCATTAGAGACAACCGCATTCACTTTAAATAGGGCACCGCGTAATTCCGTTGAGATGACACCGTATGAACTATGGTTTAGAGAAACCTAAGCTGTCATTTCTTGAAAGTTTGGGGCTGCGATGCTTATGTGAAAAAGTTTCATCCTGATAAGCTCAAACCCAAAGCGGATAAATACATCTTCATAGGACACCCAAAACAGTTGGGTATACCTCCTATTTCAGATCCGGAAGCAAAAGTGATTGTTTCTAGAAACGGGTCATTTCTTGAGGAAATGTTTCTCTTGAAATAATTGAGTGGGAGGATGGTGGAGACTTGATGAGGTTGTTGAACCATCACTTCAACTAGTGTGTAGCAGGGCACATGAAGTTGTTCCTGTGGCACCTACACCAATTGAAGTAGAAGCTTATGATAGTGATCATGAAACTTCAGATCAAGTCACTACCAAACCTCGTAGGTCGACAAGGATGCGTACTGCTTCAGAGTGGTACATAATCCTGTCTTGGAGGTCATGTTGCTAGACAAAAATGAACCTACGAGCTATGGAGAAGCGATGGTGGGCCCGGATTCCGATGAATGGCTCGAGGCCATAAAATCCAAGAGAGGATCCATGTATGAAAACAAAGTGTATACTTTGGCAGAACTACTCGATGGTCGTAAGGCTGTTGAGTACAGATGGATTTTAAAATGAAGACGAACAATGATGGTAAGTGTCACCATTAAGAAAGCTTGACTTGTCGTTAAGATGTTTACTGACAAGTTCAAGGAGTTGACTGCGATGAGACTTTCTCACTTGTAGCGATGCTAAAGAGTCTGTTGGAATTATATTAGCAGTTACTGCATGATTTATGAAATCTTGCAGATAGGATGTCAAAACATTGTTTCCTCGATGATATTCTTGAGGAAAGGTTGTATGTGATACAACCAAAAGGTTTTGTCAATCCTAAGAGATGCTAACAAGTATGCAAAGCTCCAGCAATCCTTCCAAGGACTGGAGTAAGCACCTCGGAGTTGGAATATACGTTCTGATGAGATAATCAAAGATTTTGGGTTTATACAAAGTTTATGAGAAACTTGTATTTCCAAAGAAGTGAGTGGGAGCACTATAGAATTTCTGATGAGTATATGTTATTAACATATTGTTGATCAGAAATGATGTAGAATTTCTGGAAAGCATATAGGGTTATTTGAAAAGTGTTTTTCAATGGAAAACCTGGATTAAGCTACTTGAACATTGAGCATCAAGATCTATAACGATAGATCAAAAACGCTTAATAGTACTTTCAAATAAATACATATCGTGACAAGATTTTGAAGGAGTTCAAAATAGATCGGCAAAGAAGGAGTTCTTGGCTGTGTTATAAGGTGTGAATATTGAGTAAGACTCAAGACATGACCATGGCAGAAGAGAGAGAAAGGACGAAGGTCGTCCCCTATGCTTCAGACGTAGGCTCTCTAGTATGCTATGCTGTGTACCGCACCTGAAGTGTGCCTTGCCATGAGTCAGCCAAGGGGTACAAGAGTGATCCAGGAATGGATCACAGGACAGCGGTCAAACTTATCCTTAGTAACTAGTGGACTAAGGAATTTTCTCGATTATGGAGGTGGTAAAAGAGTTCACCGTAAAGGGTTATGCCGATGCAAACTTTGACACTAATCCGGATTATTCTGAGTAGTAAAGCGGATTCGAATAGTAGAACAGTTATTTGGGATAGCTCCAAATAGAGCTTGGTAGCTGCATCTAGGAGATGACATAGAAATTTGCAAAGCACACATGGATCTGAAAGGTTCAGATCCGTTGACTAATAACCTCTCTCACAAGCAAGATATGATCAAACCTCATGGGTGTTGGAATCATTACAATCACATAGTGATGTGAACTAGATTATTGACTCTAGTGCAAGTGGGAGACTGTTGGAAATATGCCCTAGAGGCAATAATAAAATGGTTATTATTGTATTTCCTTGTTCATGATAATTGCCTTTGTTCATGCTATAATTGTATTAACTGGAAACAGTAATACATGTGTGAATACATAGACCACAACATGTCCCTAGTGAGCCTCTAGTTGACTAGCTCGTTGATCAACAGATAGTCATGGTTTCCTGACTATGGACATTGGATGTCATTGATAACGGGATCACATCATTAGGAGAATGATGTGATGGACAAGACCCAATCCTAAGCATATCACAAGATCATGTAGTTCGTTTGCTAAAGCTTTTCTAATATCAAGTATCAGTTTCTTAGACCATGAGATTGTGTAACTCCCGGATACCGTAGGAGTGCTTTGGGTGTACCAAACGTCACAACGTAACTGGGTGACTATAAAGGTGCACTACAGGTATCTCCAAAAGTGTTTGTTGGGTTGGCACGAATCGAGAGTGGGATTTGTCACTCCGTATGACGGAGAGGTATCTCTAGGCCCACTCGGTAATGCATCATCATAATGAGCTCAATGTGACTAAGTAGTTAGTCATGGGATCATGCATTACAGAACGAGTAAAGTGACTTGCCGGTAACGAGATTGAATGAGGTATTGGGATACCGACGATCAAATCTCGGGCAAGTAACGTACCGATTGACAAAGGGAATTGCATACGGGATTGCTTGAATCCTTGACATCGTGATTCATCCGATGAGATCATCGTGGAACATGTGGGAACCAACATGGGTATCCAGATCCCACTGTTGGTTATTGGCCAGAGAGTTGTCTTGGTCATGTCTCCATGATTCCCGAACCCGTAGGGTCTACACACTTAAGGTTCGATGACGCTAGGGTTATAAGGGAAGTTTGTATGTGGTTACCGAATGTTGTTCGGAGTCCCAGATGAGATCCCGGAGGTCACGAGGTGTTCCAGAATGGTCCAAAGGTAAAGAATAATATATAGGAAGTGCGGTTTTCGCCACCGGAAGAATTTCGGGGGTCACCGGTAATGTACCGGGACCACCGGAAGGGTTCCGGGGATCCACCGGGAGGGGCCACCAGCCCCGGAGGCTTGCATGGGCCTAGAGTGGAAGAAGGACCAGCCCCAGAGTGGGCTGGTGCGCCTCCTACCAAGGCCCAAGGCGCAGCTAGGAGGGGAGAGGGGAAACCCTAGGCGAAGATGGGCCTAAAGGCCCACCCTAGGGCGCGCCCCCTCTCCCCCCTCTTGGCCGCCCCTCCAAGTCCCATCTAGGTCTGCCGCACCCCTAGGGTGGGAACCCTAGATGGGTGCGCAACCACCTCCCCTCCTCCTATAAATAGTGGGGGTTTTGGGGCAGCCAGACACATGGTTTTTCCTCTCCTGGCGCAACCCTACCTCTCTCCCTCCTCGTCTCTCGTAGTGCTTAGCGAAGCCCTGCTGGAGTGCCATGCTCCTCCATCACCACCACGCCGTTGTGCTGCTGCTAGACGGAGTTTTCCCCAACCTCTCCCTCTCTTCTTACTGGATCAAGGCACGAGAGACGTCACCGGGCTGCACGTGTGTTGAACGCGGAGGCACCGTTCTTCGGTGCTTAGATCGGATTCGGCCGCGATCTGAATCGCTTCGTGTACGACTCCACCGACCGCGTTGTTGTAACGCTTCCGCATCGCGATCTTCAAGGGTATGAAGATGCACTCCCCTCTCTCTTGTTGCTAGTATCTCCATAGATTGATCTTGGTGATGCATAGAAAATTTTGAATTTTTGCTACGTTCCCCAACACGGGTGTGACAGACTCTATGTTCACATATAACGGGTGTAAGACAGTTTTGCACAAGCAGAATACTTGGGCTAAACTTGACGAGCCTAGCATGTACATACATGGTCTCAGAACACTGGAGACCGAGTGATATAGTAGATATGATAAACATAGAGATGTTCAACATTGATGACTATCATTCTCATGTGATGATCGGACATGGGTTAGTTGATTTGGATCACGTATCACTTAGATAACTTGAGGGATGTTTATTTAAGTGGGAGTTCATTAGTAATTTTGATTAATTGAACTTAATTTATCATGAACTTAGTCCTGATAGTATTTACATATCTATGTTGTAGAACAATGGCCCGTGCTACCGTTCCCTTGAATTTTAATGCATTCCTAGAGAAAGCTAAGTTGAAAGATGATGGTAGCAACTACACAGACTGGGTCCATAACATGAGGATTATCCTCATTGTTGCATATAAGAATTATGTCCTTGATGCACCGCTAGGTGACATGCCTGCTCCAGGAGCTGATGCAGATGTTATGAACGACTGGCAAGCTTGATCTGATGATTACTGAATAGTTCGGTGTGCCATGCTTTACGGCTTAGAACCGGGACTTCAGAGATGTTTTGAACATCATAGAGCATATGAGATGTTCCAGGAGTTGAAGTTAATATTTCAACCAAATGCCTGGGTTGAGAGATAAGAAGTCTCCAACAAGTTATATAGCTGCAAGATGGAGGAGAATAGTTCTATTAGTGAACACATACTCAAAATGTCTGGGTATTATAATCACTTGACTCAGCTGGGAGTTGATCTTCCAGCTGATTGTGTTATTGACAGAGTTCTTCAATCACTGCCACCAAGCTACAAAGTCTTCATGATGAACTATAATATGCAAGGGATGAACAAAACAATTCCTGAGCTCTTCACAATGCTTAAGGCTGCGGAGGTAGAAATCAAGAAGGAGCATCAAGTGTTGATAGTTAACAAGACCACTAGTTTCAATAAAAAGGGCAAGGGAAAGAAAGGGAACTTCAAGAAGAATGGCAAGCAAGTTGCCACTCCCGGGAAGAATCCCAAAGCTAGACCCAAGCCTGAAACTGAGTGCTTCTACTGCAAAGGGAGTGGTCACTAGAAGCGGAACTGCCCCAAATATTTGGCAGGTAAGAAGGATGGCAAAGTGAACAAAGGTATATTTTATATACATGTAATTGATGTGTTCCTTACTAATGCTCATACTAGCGCCTGGGTATTTGATACTGGTGCGGTTGCTCATATATGTAACTCTAAATAGGAGTTGTAGAATAAATGAAGATTGTCTAAGGACGAGGTGACGATGCGCGTCGGGAATGGTTCCAAGGACAATGTGATCGCTGTCAGGATGCTACCTCTACATCTACCTTCGGCATTAGTTTTACACCTGAATAATTGTTATTTGGTGCCCGCGTTGAGCATGAACATTATATCTGGATCTTGTTTATTGTGAGACGGTTATTCTAGTGCAACGTTCCCTATTCATAGATCTGCGCCTGCCTTTATCGAGTTAGATACGAAATTATCCATCTTTGAAACAGGTATTAAGGTTGTCGATCTTTTAGCTCCTTATCGACGTGGAGGAAAAATAGGACTATTTGGGGGGGGGGGCTGGAGTAGGTAAAACAGTAATGATCATGGAATTAATCAATAACATTGCTAAAGCTCATGGGGGCGTATCCGTATTCGGTGGAGTAGGGGAACGAACTCTTGAAGGAAATGATCTTTATATGGAAATGAAGGAATCCAGAGTAATTAATGAAAAAAATATTGAGGAATCAAAGGTAGCTCTAGTTTTAAGTAGAGAATAATGGTTGTTCTATTTATATGAATAATATCTTTTATGGTCATGCACCCTTTAAGAGTGGTCTATTCTTGTTGAATCTCGATTGTAGCGATACACATATTCATAATATTGATGCCAAAAGATGCAAAGTTGATAATGATAGTGCAACATATTTGTGGCGCTGCCGTTTAGGTCATATTGGTGTGAAGCTCATGAAGAAACTCCATGCGGATGGGCTTATGGAACCACTTGATTATGAATCATTTGATACTTGCGAACCATGCCTCATGGGCAAGATGACTAAAACTCCGTTCTCCGGAACAATGGAGCGAGCTAATGACTTATTGGAAATAATACATACTGATGTATGCAGTCTGATGAGTGTTGAGGCATGCAGCGGGTATCGTTATTTTCTGACCTTCACAAATGATTTTAGTAGGTATGGGTATATCTACTTAATGAAACACAAGTCTGAAACATTTGAAAAGTTCAAAGAATTTTAGAGTGAAGTGGAGAATCATCGTAACAATAAAATAAAGTTTCTACGATCTAATCATGGAGGCGAATATTTGAGTTATGAGTTTTGGCCTTCATTTAAAATAGTGTGGAATTGTTTCACAACTCACGCCACCTGGAACACCACAGTGTAATGGTGTGTCCGAACGTCGTAACTGTACTTTATAAGATATGGTGCGACCTATGATCTCTCTTACCAATTTACCACTATTGTTTTGGGTTTATGCATTAGAGATAGCCGCATTCATGTTAAATAGGACACCGACCAAATCAGTTGAGATGACACCGTATGAACTATGGTTTGGCAAGAAACATTGGTATGCGTCGGTGCTATACAAACGGTTTTTAATGCCTTTCCACAACGGCATTTGGAACCATCTCCAAGTGAGTGTGGGCGATAGGGAGGTCCTTCCCACATGACCCAGAAACCGTCGGGGATAGGCCCTCTTGGCACACAGGCTGGGGCAAAATGAGCTCGTGTGCGATCTGGCGAGGCATCGAAACCCAATTCTTTCCGTTCGTATGTACATCCCACACGGTGAATCCCAGAAAAACATTTCCGTTCGTATGTATATCACACACAGTCAATCCAAGGAGTACGTTTCCATTCTTATGTACATCCCACATAGTCAATCCAGGGAAAACGTTTCCGTTCGTATGTACTTCCCACATAGTCAATCCAGGGGAAACGTTTCCGTTCTTATGTACATCCTACACAATCAATCTAGGGAAAACGTTTCCATTCGTATGTACATCCCACATAGGTTTATGTATAGGCTCATGTATGATTAGTGTAACTATCGCACACACTCTGCCTTGGTTAACCGTTTGCTTTTATCAACTACATCACACACGATTTGATGAAGAAAGCTGTGTGGCATTGGGCTATCCATCACAAGGGCTTTTACTTCTAGAACCATTTGCAAAGTTCCATGACCCATTTAGCAGGTTTATTATTTTACAATTAATAATTCCAGTATTAGCAAATTCACATTTCATATCTAACAACTGTTTGCCAATTTCATATCAGGCACATAGATATATTTTAACATCATAGTACGATAGCTACCGGAAAACAACACAGTATAACATATAGATAGTTCAACTTCATAAGAACAATATTAGAACAATATATTCATTTCCCTAATTGAGATCATCCAGACTCGCTGTCGGTGTCAAAACTGGCGGATCTCGGGTAGGGGGTCCCGAACTGTGCGTCTAGGCAGATGGTAACAGGAGACAAGGGACACGATGTTTTTACCTAGGTTCGGCCCCTCTCGATGGAGGTAAAACCCTACTCCTGCTTGATTAATATTGATGATATGGGTAGTACAAGAGTTGATCTACCATGAGATCAGGGAGGCTAAACCCTAGAAGCTAGCCTATGGTATGATTGTTGTTCGTCCTATGGACTAAAAACTCTCCGGTTTATATAGACACCAGAGAGGGCTAGGGTTACACAGAGTCGGTTACAATGGGAGGAGATCTACACATTGTATCACCAAGCTTGCCTTCCACACCAAGAAAAGTCCTATCCGGACACGGGACAAAGTCTTCAATCTTGTATCTTCATAGTCCGGGAGTCCGGCCAAAGGTCATAGTCCGGCCATCTGGACACCCCCTAATCCAGGACTCCCTCAGTAGCCCCCGAACCAGGCTTCAATGATGATGAGTCCGGCGCGCAAATTTGTCTTCGGCATTGCAAGGCGGGTTCTTCTCCAAATTCCATGTACCTGTCGAATAGTGTCCGGCTTCTAGTGCATGCTGCGCTCCTTGGCTTCTGTGCCCAATAATGAACATCTTCCACGTGTCAAACGAATGCGAAAAGCCAGGGAGTTTTTTCATTTACCCCCCTAGCTGTGTAAATGAGCCGTCCATAAAAGAGACGGGGATTTAGATCCAATTCACACCATCTTCCCTCCGCGAGCATTCATCAGAGCGCATTCGACAGAGATCCATTCTATCATGGCTGGTCGATGCAGCTCCTCCTCTCGCCCCTCCAGCCCTCGGCCCAGAGATTGGGAGCGGTGTTCCATCCCACACAGCGAGTTAGTAGCGCTCCAATCCAAGGGGCTCCTCCCCCCAGCATATGTGGTCCCAGTTCAAGCCGGGCTTGCTACCTATAGTGGCGGAGAGCAGGCGGAGAGCGTCCCCAATCCCTCCAAAGGAGAGAGGGTATGCCTTGTCCCTTATTTAATAAGAGAGCTCAGATTTCCAATTCATCCGTTTCTCTGGGGCTACTGGAGTTTTATGGCCTCCAGCTACACAACCTCACGCCTGCCTCCATACTGCATATTGCGGGGTTCGTGGCCCTTTGTGAGCTATTTTTGGGCGTCGAGGCCCATTTCACACTATGGAAGAAGTTGTTCTGCCTCGTGCCCCGCTCTCAGGAGGGGTCGATTTATCAAGTGGGCGGAGCCGAACTATGGCGCATCGCCGGGACCGGATATCTATCCAGAACCCCAAAGAAGGCGTCCGAGGACTGACCTTCAGAATGGTTTCATATAGATGACATCCCCCTGCCGGACCCTGTACGGATCGGCCTCCCTGAGTTCAATAATGCTCCCTTGAAGAAACACCTGAGCTGGTGTCCACGGAGCCCTCAGAGGGAAACTGACAGGGACGTCCTTTACCTGATGAGCCGGATAAGGTTGTTAGCTCATTCCGGACTGACCATGATCGAGGTCATGGCCATATGCATTATGCGGGGGGTGCAGCCGCTTCAGTACAGAGGACACCCCATGTGGTATTTCAATGGGGAGGACGATGCCACACGATGCGGTCGCAAAGGGCCGGATTCGTCTACCACTCTAACGAAGATCTTATCCGCTTTGTACAAGGGAGAAGAGGAGGAATTCCTCCGTGTCAACCCACAGTGCGGGTTCTCTATGTACAATCCTCCAAGCTGGGTAAGCGAACACTTTCACTTGTCTATCCGTTTTCAAATTCCCATAGTTAAGTACTTAGTCTAGCAATTTTAACGCAGGAGCTTCGCCAGACTGTAAAGGAGATAAACAACCCTCCTCCACAACCCGAGGACCCGGAACGGTCCCTCGACCCGGACTCCCAAGAGGACCCGGACTTATGTGTGGGGCTAATTGGGTGTTTCATCAATTGAGTAAGGACAACACCTTAGTGGCCATTACGGCCGATTATCCCGGACTACTTCCGGCCTCAAAGGTAACCGAGACCGAAGTCCCAGTACTTTCAAGAGGATCCATCCATGCTTATTTTTGATCGCCGTATACCAATGTCGTTTTTTGCAGGGGAAATCCTTGAGGCGGAGGGCCGAGCCCGCGACGGCTAGCCAACAAGGGCCATTGAGGCCCAGTGGGCTAAAAAGAAGTGCGGACCGGATCGAGACGCCATCGCAACGGTACGACGTGTAACTTTAATGCCCAGGGTTTATGCCCTCAAGGCATACTAACGCTCATGCTCTCTTTAGGAAGAAGAGCGCCCGCCGGACTATGTCCACCAGCCAGGCCTCAAGGCTAGGTCCGGAAGCGGAGGCGAACACGGGGTGCGCACCGGACGTTCCTCCGACAGAGGACGCGGACGGGCTATCTGCCACCAATTCAGAGGTGGAGAGTGCCATGAACCACATGCGTCGTCGGACTATTCTTCGTGACGCATGTTTTTCCCAAGAGGCGTTGGACGCCTTTAATACGGGATATGCGTACCTCTGCGCCGCTCAAAATGGTCTAGCCAGAGCCACAGAGCAGTATGTAAAAGACATACATGTGAGTAAATCTAATGGTTATATATATCAGTAGCCCCTGAGACTTGAAACAGTTAAAATAACTGATTTAAGGATCATTTGTTATGCAGGATCTTACAAAAAAGAATATGCAACTGTCCCAGGAGCTGGAAGAGTGCAAGGCCCAACTTGAGGCCGCACTAGCCACTACAGAAAATGCCAAGGGAGCCCCCTCAGGTAATATATGCTTCGAAAGATAAGTATGTTGTGAAGTGCGGCATGTGTGCAATTCTGACAATAACAGTGCAGATCGGACCGGAGTGGATCCGGACAAGCAACAACTCTTGCGCCAGTTAAAGGCCGGCGAGAGCGTGCTTATGAGGGTGAGGCAAGAGAAGAACAAGCTTCAAGATGCCAATACCCAGCTGGGCGAGGAACTAAAGGATGTTCGTGCTCAGGTGTCGGATTCCGTAAAGGAGAATCGGCGACTTCGACGCGGCATTTTTAGTAATGCTTAAACGAATCTTCGAAAAAGAGTTCGGCGAGGAAGTCGATTGACAGAGTTATGTCTGTAGATATGCTGACAGGTCGGCCTGCGGAGGAAATGCCCGGTTCTACGGGTGACCTTCTTCCCGAGCTATCGCACCTG
Organism: Triticum aestivum; assembly: GCF_018294505.1. Taxonomy (NCBI): domain Eukaryota; kingdom Viridiplantae; phylum Streptophyta; class Magnoliopsida; order Poales; family Poaceae; genus Triticum; species Triticum aestivum. Next base: position 406,151,739 of record NC_057804.1, on the reverse strand, counting down.
CACGAACGAGTTCGGCAGGTGATGCAAGGCGTCGTCCAGGCTTTGTGGCCATCCCTCTCCATGCCCGAAGGCCTTGGAGAGCTTGCAGAGAAGCTGAAGGGAGCGCAGCAGCGCTTCCGATTATGGAAGATATCGGCCTGCTGTCAAGGTGTCAGGGAGGCCTGGGCCATGGTGAAGACGCGGTACACGAAGGCTGACCCAAACCACATGGCCGAGGTCGGACCTGTGGGGCCCAATGGGAAGGAGTTCCCTGTCAGTTTAGTGTATGGCCAGGTAGAGCTGGCCGCCAAGTATTCCCAACAGGACTATAAATTAAACAGCCTGTTGGATGGTATTGAAGAAGAATATACCCAGTCAAATTGACTATGTAATTTAAAATGACATGCAAACTGCCTTCTAGCCGGATTGTAGATCATTTGTCATTGCGTACCTTTTCGCTTCAACCACTGGACCCGATAGTCTGTAGTGTGTCTGAATACCCTCTTGGTTATGTAAAAACCGAGGCATGCGTGGAGACCAGGCGTAGGGGTCATAAGTGCTTTAGCATACAAGTGCCCAACTAGTTATGTTATATTACATGGTTAGTAAGAAACATCTTCCAGGGAGAATAGTTCCCTTAGGGGTTCCTTTCCCTGGGAGGCATGCCCTAAAGTGCATGTCCGGACTGCGAAAAAAGCAGAAAAGCATCTGGGGGCAGATAAATAAACAAGTGAAAAATCATCTTTTAGTTCACCGACCGAATATTCCCTTAAGAACGCTAGATTTCGGCTTCACCCAGTCTGAGGCACACATCCGGCTGACCCTGCAGTAACAATCGCAGAGGCGCTCCCTTTACCACCTAGCCGAACAATCGGGAACGTAGGGGTAAGCACAGGAGCCAGGCAACCCAGCTTGGCCAAAACTTAAGTCATATCGATGCATATAATGGTGAATAAAAGGTTCATGCGGAAGTGTCACACATGTATTGGGCATGAGGCCCGTGTATATAAGCTTCTGATAAAGAAGCCCCCAGGTACAGTGAGCACGGGTGGCGCGTCAATTATGTGCGAACGATGCACAAGCGAGCCCTTAAAGGCTTGTAAGAAAAAGGGAGGGAGAAGGAGAGAAATATAAGGCAACTAATTTGTAAAAAAAAGAAGGGACAGAGGAAGGAGATGAACACAGAGTCCGGCGCTAGGCGTAGAATCTTCATAGGCGTGCTGCGTTCCATGGGTTCGGCTCGAGTCGGTTATCCGATGCGTTTCACAGACGGTACGCTCCAACAGTCAGGACTTGGTCGATTATGAAGGGACCCTCCCATTTGGGCTTGAGTTTGTCCTTTTTCGTGTCTGGCAGGCGTAGAACTAGTTCGCCAACATTGTAAGTTTTGGCCCGTACTTCTCTGCTTTGATATCTTCGAGCCTGCTGTTGATAGAATGCGGAACGGGCTTTTGCTACGTCGCGCTCCTCCTCTAATGCGTCCAAGCTGTCCTGCCGATCGAGCTCGGCTTCTCTTTCTTCGTACATGCACACGCGAGGTGAGTCATGAATTATGTCGCAGGGCAGGACTGCCTCTACGCCGTATACCATAAAAAATGGTGTGAATCCGGTAGTGTAATTCGGCGTGGTCCGCAGCCCCCAGAGTACGGAGTCGAGCTCCTATACCCAGTGCGTGTTAGATTCCTTGAGGGATCGCACTAATCTGGGTTTTACTTGACCGTTAGTTTGTGGGTGATAGACTAAAGCGTAATCGAGCTTAATGCCCATGTTTTTGCACCGGAGTTTAACCTCGTCGGCCATAAAGTTTGTGCCGTTGTCCGTGATGATGCTGTGGGGGACGCCGTAACGGTGTACAACCCCTGATATGAAGTCTATCACCGGTCCGGATTCGGCCGTCTTAACAGGCTTGGCCTCTATCCATTTGGTGAATTTGTCCACCATGACCAGTAGATATTTTTGCTTGTGGGTTCCTCCTTTAAGGGGTCCAACCATGTCAAGCCCCCAGACCGCAAAAGGCCAGATAATGGGTATAGTTTGGAGGGCGATAGGTGGCATGTGGCTTTGATTAGCAAATAATTGGCAACCAACGCATCGCCGGACTAAGTCCTGAGCATCTGCCCGGGCCGTCGGCCAATAAAATCCAGTACGGAAGGCCTTGCTTACGAGGGCCCGGGCTGCGGCGTGGTGCCCGTCGAGTCCGGCATGAATTTCAGCCAGAAGGTTCCTCCCTTCCTCTTCGTAGATACACCTTTGAAGGACTCCGGTGGTGCTTTTCTTGTAAAGCTCTCCTTCTGGACTTTATAGGCTTTAGATCGCCGTACTATGCAGCGTGCCTCATTTTGGTCCTCGGGAAGTTCCTTCCTAGTTAAGTAGGCTAGGAACGGTTCTATCCACGGGGCAATTACTGCCATTATTACGTGGGCTGAGGGTGTTACCTCGTCGGTGGAGTCTTCCGTTGCGTCAGAATGTTCGATTTCGGGTGGTGCAGCTAGCTCCGGATTGTAATTTCCGGATTCCCCTTCCCACTGTATGGATGGCTTGAATAGCCTTTCCAGGAAAATGTTGGGGGGGGGGCTGCATCGCTCTTTGCACCGATGCGTGCCAAGACGTCTGCTGCCTGATTGTTTTCCCGGGCAATATGGTGAAATTCGAGCCCTTCGAACCGAGCTGACATATTTAGGACCGTGTTGCGATAAGCTGCCATTTTTGGATCTTTGGCATCAAAGTCTCTGTTTATTTGAGATATTGTGAGGTTCGAATCCCCACGCACCTCTAGGCGTTTGAATGCCCATGGAGACTGCCATCCGGAGTCCATGTGTCGGGGGTTGGATACGACATATGCCAAAGGATGGCTTATCATGGTGGGGGCGAGTAGAACGTCGCCGGTGCCTGGAAACGGGATGAGGCGAAGGCATGCACGCTGGCGAATCTTACCCAGCTTCAGGGCTCTCCGTGGAGATAACACCCCTACTGCTGCTCTACGGGGTCTCTGCATGATCACTATGGCAAAGTGAGTACAAGGTTGCTCCTTGAGCTGTTTTCTAGAGGTAGGAGAAGGTGAGGCTAGCTCCCTCCTTCCTATATGACCTGGTCTAGTCTAAAGGAGCGATCCCCCATGCACGGGTGTCCCGGGGGCTTATATAGGTCCGCCCCCTGGGATACAATGGTAATCCGGCTGGGCGTGGGTCCCAGTCGTCTGTCTCTTAGGCCGCCGTCTTCTCCACCGACTGCTGGGGCTCGCCGACTGGCGGGCCCCGCCGACAGGCCTGGTACTATAGCCGTGCCTCTGATGACGTTGGCTTGGTCATGGGGTCATGGCAACAGTGCCACCGCCTGATGGGCGATCACTGCGCCATTCCCCGTCTTGTCTGGTTAATGGTGTGCGGGGCCCGTGGGAGGGGCCGGCCGACTCCAGGGGCCCGACTCCCACAGGTTCACCTTTGTGGCACTCTCGCCGTCTTCGGTACCCCCGCTGACGGGCGGGTCCTGCCGTCTCTGGGCCGTACAGGTAAGCCGTCGTGGGCACAGTGTGCCGCCCACGGGGGCTGAGGTCAGGGCGGGCATGGCAACAGTGCCGCGCCACGATGGAGATCTCCAGCGATACGGCGCACTTAGCCATGCCAGCCCTTCGTAAGCGGGAGGGGGATGGGCCATGCGGTGGCCGTACCCCGTCCCATCCATCGTGGCGAAGGCAGGAGGTAGTCGTGGTCGTGGGCCGACTCCCCATAGCCGTCTTCTCTGGAAGCCGCCAACAGGAGTCGGCTTATCTTGAAGTCATCCCTGGGACTCGGCCGCCAGGGACAGCCGGAGTCGCGGGCCGACTCCCCATAGCCGGCTTCTCTAGAAGCCGTCAACAGGAGTCGGCTTATCTCTAAGCCATCCCTGGGACTTTGGCAGTGAGGGACAGTCGGCGGCCTTGCCGCCGACCTCTAGGAGGCGGCTCCTTATCGCGGAGTCTTGAGAAGCGCAGTCTGCCCTGATGTTTTGAAAGGTTCTGGGGCTCGGGTTAGCCTAGCCGTGGCCCATTACTCCGCCAGTAGTCCCCGAAGCTGGTGAGACGCCAAGGGTGATATGTCGATGAGTCTCAACAGTTTCTTCCTTCTGGTGGAATCTGGTCCTTGCCCGCCGTCTTCCTCCAGGCCGACTAGCTGGAGTTGGACTCGCAGAAAGCCGTCTCGCCTCTTAGAGAGCTTGAATGTCGCAGCGGTGTCCAGGCAGCGTGCCTGATAAGCTTCCGGGCAGCCGCCCATTGCGGGTCCATCGCGTGGAGCCACGTGGCGGGGTCAGTCTGTCCACCCACGCGCGCGAAGGGACAGGACCTCAGGCGGGGCCCGCCACTATCGTGCCTCGGCACGCGAACGGATTGGTTGCGGCCGCGCGGACGGTTGGGTTTCCCACGTTGTAACTGCATGCAGTTACTTCGTGTGGTAAATCGTGGGGGGCGTGGGGGCCTGGCACAGTTAATCCCACGCCCGCCCCATCGGCTTCTCAGCCCATGAGCCTATAAGTAGGCGGGAGGAAGGGGCGGCGAAGCACGCGCGCCCATCTCCCCTACTCCCCTTGCTTTCTTCCTGCTTCTTCTTCCTCTTGCTGCCACCGCACCGAACCACGCCACGCTCGCAGCAATGAGCTCTTCCTCCGCCTCCGCGCCTCCCGCCGTGCGCTCCGCCGTGTGGGACGGCTCCGAGGTGGACGACGACCATATCGAGTTCCTCCGCAGGACGCGTTGCCTCCCCGACGCGGACCTAGTGGGAGCCCATGCCGCGCCGGAGAGGGAAATATCATCGGCGCCGGAGGAGGGCGAGCGGGTCGTATTCCGCTCGCACCTCATGCGTGGCCTGGGGCTGCCGGCGAGCGGCTTCTTCCACTCCTTCTTGGAGTTCCACGGGCTCCAGCCGCACCACCTCACCCTGAACACGGTGGTGCTGCTGGCTGCCTTCGCCACCCTGTGCGAAGGCTTCCTCAGCGTTCTCCCCACCATCGAGCTGTGGGGGGAATTCTTCCAGTCCAAGCTCGGCACGCACGTCGCCGGCGTGCCGGCCCAGTGCGGTGTCTTCATCGTGATGCAGAGATCGACGACCGACAACCCATTCCCCACCATTTCGCTGATCAAGTCGGTGAAGATGTGGCAGTGGTCATATTTTTACGTGAAGAACGTCGCTCCAGACGGCGACTGGGTCAATCTGCCACCTTACGAAGCCGGCGCTCCGGCTGGGAGGCTCCCAAGCTGGTCCCACCAAGTCAAGACACCGACTCCCGCTGGAGCCGCCGCCGTTGCGCGACTCCGAGTGCTGACGCAGTCGGAGGGTCTGATCGGGCCCGACCTACTGGCCGCCTTCGTGGCGCACCGAGTCCTCCCGCTCCAAGGCCGACCTCATCTAATTTGTCAGATGAGTGGCCACCGGGATCCGAGTCGGCTGTGCTCCAAGGACATGCCCCACGCGGAGGTGGCAGACACGGTGAACTACATCGCGAACTGCAGTCTCACGGCGGATTGGCGGTTCTGCAAGGAGCCGTACTCGCGCGCCAACCCTCCGCCTTCTGTAAGTCGTCTTTCTTTTTCTTCTGTCTTCCTTTGCAGCCGAATCCGACTTCTGATCTTTTTGGTTTTTTCTTGAGTCAGAACCCCCTCATCCAGCCCTCAGCCGGCACCATGGGCCCGGCCCGTCAGTTCGTCTCCGACCAGGCGGAGAGCGACGTCGACGACCCTGACTTGGGGGCGGCGGTGATGGAGGCCGACGCCGAAGGAGGCGGAGGAGGAGGAGGAGGCTTCAGGCCGTCGACCACCTTTGCCGACTGGCCTAATGATGATGCTGAGGGGGAAGTCGTCCCGCGCCGCCAACCAATGGTTGGCCAGCCGGGTGCGAGTTCCTCCGCCGGCTTGGATGGTCAAGACGGCGCGAAGAGGCGCCGGGCCGGGCCGAGCTTGCTTGGCGGCCGGTCGAAGAAGTTCAAGGGGACGGCCGCCGTGACCAAGTGGGAAGAGGCGATCGCGAAGGCCAACCGCTTCCGTAAGGAAGTGAAGAAGCCTTCACTGGTTTCTGCGTAAGTGCCTCCGCCTTTGTCTTGTCTTTTACTAGTGAATTTTGCCCAAATGATTTACATGCCTTTCTCGCTTCAGGGCCCCCCTTACTTTTGAGAGGGTCGCCGCCGCCTCCGTCATGGGGTTGGCAGAGACGTCCGCCACTACTCGGCGGATTGACCCCGCCGCCGACCTCCGGGAGGCGACGGAGCGGAACGCGCGGGAGAAGCGCGATGAGGACGAGGCCGCCCGTCTGGAGAAGGCGGAGGCCCAGAAGGCGGCGGCCTCTGCCAAAGGAATCTGGATGAGGCCGAAGCCACTGTTGCGGCAAGGCGGCAAGCAGAGGAGGCTGCACACCGTCAATCGGCGCTGCTTGTCGTTCCACTGAACTCCGCGCTGCCGCCCCCGGAGTTCACGGGGCAGACTGGGGAAGCCGGCGGCGAGAACCCCATCATGGAGAGGGAGAGCGGCGAGGCCTCCATGTCGGACACGGTCGTGCCGCCACCGCCGCCTCTGCCGCCGTCCAGGAGCGTGCAGGGTAAACAGCCGGCAGGCCTGCCGGTGCCGCCGACTGAGGACGAGTCCGTGGCGAGGCTGCTCCTCCAAGTCGCCTCGCCAGCACGCCGCCGCCTTGAGAGGGAGACTTCGGCGCCACGCCCCCTTGAGACCAGCCCCGCCAGCTCGGCCCTCCCAGACGCCGAGGCGACGGGTGCCGTGCCCGTTGGGTGGGTGCGAGGAGGCGGCACGGGCCCGCTGAACCAGGCGCTTCTGGATGTTCAGGCAAAGCTGCGAGCCGAGGGCGACGCCATCCAGGCCTGCACCAAGGCGCATCTGGCGTCGCGAGTAGCCGTCCAGGTATGCTTTCTTTTTTGACTTTGTTTTTCCTTGTTCTTCTCTGTGGGGGCGCGCCAGCGCACCCACTGGGTGTAGTCCCCGAGTTTCGGGTCGGCTGCTGAGCAGGCGGCCCGGAACTCCTGGCGAGTTCCAATACTTATCTTCGTCTGGGAATTCTTATCACAGGAGTATCACAACCTCCGTGTCACTGCCTTCAACCGCAACGTCAAGGAGTTGGGCAGGCGGACTGCCGACCTGTCGGAGAGTCGGAGTGAGTCCTCCTTCTTCTTCACGGGGGCGCGCTGGCGCACCCGCAGGCTGTAGTCCCCGAGATTCGGGCCGACTGCTGAGTAGTCGGGCCGGATCTTCCCTGCGACCTTCTTTGTTAACGACTTAACGTCTTTTCTTTTTATTCTTCAGAGGCCAACGCCACTCTCCAGCAGCAGCTGGGCGAGGACAACACCGCCTTGCGTGCCAAGGGGGAGGAGTGCAGCAAACTCGTCACGGAGCACGACCTGCTGGCCGCGCAGCTGGCGGAGCAGAAGGAGCTGCTCAAGAAGGCGCAGGACGAGGCAGAGAAGAGAGATGCCGGTCTCCTGGCCGAGTTCGAAAGCGAGCGCTCCTCCTGGACCGACAAGGAGGCACAGCTGACCTCCGGCTTCCATGAGATCGAGGACATCGTCGATGGCGAGTTTCTTTGTTTCCTTCGAGCCGCCGACTGTGGGTCGGGCTGACTCTTGATTTTGACTTGCTTCTTTTTGTCTTGGCAGACTTCTTCCCCGGCCACTCACAGGAGGCCACTCAAGCCATCAAGGCTGATTGCGAGGCGCGGAGGGCAGATGGTGTGGAGATTGCCACTAACGCCCCCCGGACCCTTGATGATCAGCTTCTGAGCATCGAGGCTCGTCTGCGGCCGGCCCACCAGATGTTGCGCCGGCTTCAACGTGCCAGCGCCCAGGCCATTGCCGCCCTGTGGCCAGACATGCCAGTTATGTGCACTGCCAGTCGGACTGCCGACTGGCTGGAGGTCGCAGCTGGTCGTCTTGAGGCTTGGAAGGGTTCCTCGGCCTGGGCTGGATCGCGCCGGGCCTTGGAATTCGTCAAGGCGTGGTATCCAGGGCTGGACCTGGACCGACTGGCCGCATTCCGGTCAGAGGCCCAGGTGGAGCTGGTAGCTGTGGAAGACGCCCTCGTCGCTCGTGCTGCAGCGATCGCCGACTATGCCGACCCCAGCATCTTCGTCCCTGATTGGGCTGAAGACGGCAGGGAGGCGCCGCCGGAGTGGTTCGGGATGAACCTGGATTATGACGAGGACTCGGCGGAGGTGATCGGTTCCAGCGCCAAGGAGGAAGGCGAGGTGGAGGACGGAGGTGAGACGGAGGCGCCAGAAGGCAGAGTGGGCGACCAGCCTCAGCTCGACCGCGCCTCCAGCAACGAGCCGCGCCCCATCGAGCCGGCTGCCGCCGGAGACGACCAAGCCGAGACCGTCCAGCCGGCCGCCCTGGCGCCTGACACCGTCGTCTCTTCCGACCCTCCGAACCCGTCTGCCGTTTCCTAGGCTGCCGTTCTTGCCTTCATTTTATCTGTTCTAGTAGTCTTTGAAGAACTTGTTAATTCGAACAATTCCACCCACTGGGTGTATTTTGAACTTCTGTTTGAAGATTCGGCCAAGGGCCTATGTAAATATTTATCCGAGTTCTATATTTCCTTGCTCATTGCTCTTTTGGCTTTTTCCTTTGCCGCCTTCCCTTAGTCGCCGCCTTGCCAGTCAGACGGCCGTTCTGCGGACCGCCTCTGGATCAAATGCTTGGCTATTTTTGGAAGGCAAGTACTTGGCCATTTTTAGAGTCTTTTAACAAGTTGGATAGAAAGCGGCAAGCCGACTGCTAAAGAGTTGGCTTTGCTAAGAGAGGCTGGAAGCCGGCTTAGGATATGCTTATGCTTTGAGTCCTTAGCCATTTTTCATGTGGGTGCCCATTCTTCCTTACTCCTGCCCACCAAACAGTCGCTCTGCAAGCTGCGGCTTCTAACAGGAGACGGCTTAGGCACCACACACTACTTGTCCGACTATGGGAAGCATTTCATAGCGCGAGGCGGCGAGTCCCCGGGCCGACTAGTCGAGCCCGGTGCCAAGCGGTCATAACAAAAGAGTAAATACTCGAAGGCATAATTCTTATCATACAGATAACAAAAAAGGGCAGTCCCCGAGCTCGTCTCGGGGGGCCCGAAGTCTTGGTACTTTAATACAAAGGGTAGTGCGATACATACTACATCAACTGTAAAATCTTCGGAGAAGATTTGCATTCCACGGGCGTTCTGTCTCTTTGCCGGAGTCGACCCTCTTGCGTGCTCGGGGCTTCTGAGCGTCGATCAGGTAGTAGGAGTCGTTTCCCAACACCTTGCTAATAATGAAGGGGCCTTCCCAAGGCGCCGACAACTTGTGCTGGCCGGCTGTTCGCTGGATCAGCCGGAGCACAAGGTCGCCCTCTTGGAAAGATCTTGGCTTGACCTTCCTGTTCTAGTATCGGCGCAGGCTCTGCTGGTAGATGCTGGACCGGCTGAGTGCCAACAGCCGGCCCTCTTCCAGTAGATCGACACCGTCTTGACGTGGTTCTTCTGCTTCTTCCCCGGTGTACATGGTGACTCGCGGAGATTCGAACTCTATGTCCATCGGGATGACAGCTTTAGCACCGTAGACGAGGAAGAAGGGTGTGAAGCCGGTTGACTTGTTTGGAGTCGTGCGCAGACTCCATAGGACGGCTGGCAACTCGTCAAGCCAACAGCCGGCCGAACGCTCCAGTGGTTCGACTAGCCGAGGCTTGATGCCGGACAGGATGAGGCCGTTTGCTCGCTCTACCTGGCTGTTTGACTGCGGATGGGCAACAGACTCTAAGTCCAGTCGGATGCCCTGTATCGCGCAGAAATGGGCCAAGGCACCTTTGGCGAAATTCGTGCCATTGTCAGTGATGACGCTGTGTGGTATGCCGTACCGAGTCGTGATGTCGGCGATGAAGGTCACTGCAGTTGGACCATTCAACTTCTTTACTTCTATCCACTTGGTGAACTTGTCCACTGCGACAAGTAAGTGAGCTAGGTCGCCTCGTGCTGTTTTGAATGGTCCCACCATGTCCAGGCCCCAAACCGCAAAGGGCCAGGCAATGGGGATAGTCTTGAGTGCGGAAGCCGGCTGATGTGGCTTGGAGCGGAACTTCTGGCACCCTTTGCACTTTTGGACCAATTCTTTGGCCTCTTACAAGGAGGTTGGCCAGAAGAAACCGTGCCGGAAGGCTTTGGCGACGAGTGCTCTTGAAGCCGCATGGTGGCCGCACTCACCTTGATGGATGTCTTTGAGAATTGCTTGGCCTTGCTCTGGCTCGACGCAACGCTGGTAGACACCAGTGACGCTGCGCCTGACCAGCTCTCTGTTGACTATGGTGTAAGCTGCCGCTCGGTGTTGTACTTGCCGAGCCAGGATTTCATCAGTTGGCAGCTCTTTGCTCACTAGAAACTTGAGGATGGGTTGGGCCCATGAGGGCGCTTCTATTTCTTCTACCGTTAGTACTGCGACTTGGATGAGGGCGGTTGGGCTGGGAGGCGGCGGGCTAGAGTCTGCGGCCGCTTGCTGGGTTGATGAAGTCCCCGGGCCGACTGGCGCAGTCCCCGGGCTGAGTTCTGGAGTCTTCGGACTGGTCGCCGCAGTCCCCGAGCCGGGTTCTGAAGTCCCCAGGCCGGCTTCGACTGCGGCGTTCTTGGAGTCGTTCGCAGGAATTCTCGTGCCGACTGTTGGGGCTCTTGAGTCGGATCCGACTTCTTCGGGGGGAGCCGGCACAAAGATGGAGTCTCATTCTGGTGAAGGCTTGACAGACGGCTTGAGGAGGCGCCGAAGGGCGACGCGAGATGGTATTGCTTGGCGGGTGGAGCCGATTCGTGCCAGGGCATCTGCTTGGTCGTTGTCATTTCTTGGCACGTGAAGGAACTCACACCCCTCAAAATATCCGCTGAGTTGCTGTACAAGGAAACTGTAGCTCGCCATGTTTGCATCCTTGGCGTCCCAGTCGCCAGATGAATGCTGGACCACCAAGTCGGAGTCGCCATAACACAGGATCCGGTGAATGCCGAGTTCTTTGGCAAGCCGGAGCCCATGAATGAGTGCCTCATATTCAGCGACGTTGTTGGAGGCGGCGAAGTGGATTTGCAGCGCATATCTGAGCTTGTCGCCTTTGGGGGAAGTGAGGACGACGCCGGCTCCCAAGCCGGTGCGCATCTTGGAGCCGTCGAAATGCATCCGCCAATGGGTGGAGTCGGGCGCTCGCGGCAGGTACTGGGTCTCGGCCTAGTCGACGAGGAAGTCGGCCAGTGCTTGCGACTTGATGGCGGTGCGGGGCTGGTAGTAGATGGTGTAGGGAGCCAGCTCAATGGCCCATTTGGCCACTCGGCCAGAAGCATCTCGGCTTCCGATGATCTCGGCTAGTGGGGCTGTGCAAACCACAGTGACTGGATGCTCCTGAAAGTAAGGCTTCAGCTTCTTGGGAGCAAAGTGCATGCCGTATCACATCTTCTAGTAGTGGGGGTAGTTCTGCTTGGAGGCCGACAGTACTTCACTCAGGTAATATATTGGTCTCTGGACAGGTAGCGCCTTGCCTTCCTCCTTGCGCTCGACTACAATGACTGTGCTGACTACCCGGCTGGTGGCAGCAATGTACAGGAGCATGGGCTCTTTGGGAGTCGGTGCTTCCAGCACAGGGGGAGTAGTCAACATTTTCTTTAATTGGAGAAAATCTTCGTCCGCCATGGGGTTCCACTCAAAAAAGGTTGTCTTTTTCATGAGCTGGTATAAAGGGAGAGCCTTCTCGCCCAGCCGACTGATGAATCAGCTGATGGACGCCAGGCAGCCGGTGAACTTTTGCACATCTAGCAGTCGGCTGGGTACCTTCATCCTCTCGATGGCCTTGATTTTGATAGGGTTGCACTCTATGTCGCGTTGAGAGACCAGGAAGCCGAGGAGTTGGCCGGCTGGTACTCTGAAGACGCACTTCTCAGGGTTGAGCTTGATCTGGAATCGGCGCAGGTTCTCAAAGGTTTCCTTGAGGTCTTCCAGCAGTGTTCCACGCTTTTCCGTCTTCACCACCACATCATCTACGTAGACGTGGGCGTTTCTGCCGAGTTGCTTGAGGAGGCACTTCTGCATGCAACGCTGAAAGGTGGCGCCGGCATTCCTCAAGCCGAACGTCATGGTCAGGTAGCAGAAGGCTCCAAACGGCGTGATGAAGGCGGTTTTCAGTCTATCGGCCGGGTTCAGCTTGATCTGGTGATATCCTGAATATGCATCTAGGAAGCTCAACAGCTCGCATCCAGCTGTGGAGTCTATCACCTGATCAATTCTCGGCAGAGCGAATGTGTCGTTGGGGCAAGCTTTGTTGAGGCTTGTGTAGTCCATACACATCCGCCACTACTTGTTCTTCTTCAGCACCAGGACCGGGTTTGCTAACCATTCTGGGAAAAACACTTCCATAATGAAGTCGGCTGCCAGGAGCCGGGCTATCTCTTCTCCAACAACTCTTCTCTTCTCTTCTGACAGGCGGCGCAAGGGCTGCCTGACGGGCTTCACAACAGATCGGACATGTAGCTTGTGCTCGGCGAATTCCGTCGGTACACCTGGCATGTCTTTAGGGGACCATGCGAAGATGTCTCGATTCTCATGGAGGAAATCGACGAGCTCGCCTTCCTATTTGCTGTCAAGCTTTGCACTTATGACAACGTACCTCTCTGGGTGCTCCGGGTCCAATGGTATCTTCTTTGTCTCTTTGGCCGGCTTGAACGAGCCTTCAGCTTCAGACTCCTTGGGGTCGGGTGACATCTCGGGCTGCTTGCCAGCCATTGCCACAACCCGGTCAAGAAGCCGCCTCTCGGCCGCGATCACCAGGGACTCGGCTAGCCGACTGCTTTCGGCCGCGCAAGTGGACGACTTTCTATAGTCGCCGGCTATGGTCAGAATTCCCTTGGAACTCGGCATCTTCATCTTGAGGTAGGCGTAGTGGGGGACCGCCATGAACTTGGCCAAAGCATGTCGGCCAAGTAGCGCATGGTACGGGCTTTCGAGGTCCACCACTTCAAACCAAACTGGCTCTCGGCGGAAATGATCTTTGTCCCCAAAGAGGACGTCTATCAGGATCTTGCCGATTGGTGAGCAGGAAAGGCTAGGAACAATGCCGTGGAACACAGTCCGGCTGCTCTGAAGCTGTCTTTGCTTGATTCCTAACTTCTCCATGGTATCCTTGTACAGAATGTTGATGCTACTGCCTCCGTCTATCAGCACTCGCGAGAAGCGAGAGGCCCGCCTATCTATGGCAAAAGTGGCACCTAAGACCAGGGCGTAAGAGCCCGGACTCGGCATCACCTCTGGGTGATCAGCTCTGCTCCAACTAATAGGCTTCTTGGACCAGTGCATAAACTCTGGAGTGCTTGATGCTACCGCGTTCACCTCTTGCTGCTGCTGCCGCCGGCTGCGCCGATCGTCAGCCACAATGGTGAAAACTACATAGGCTTCGTGCTCTTCTGGGTACTCATCTTGTATTGTGCCAACTGGCCTGACAGCCGGCTGCTGGGGCGGCGGTGGAGGCGGTGGCCCAGCAGGCGGGGGAGGCAGGAGGTCGTCTCCCTTGGAAATTCGGGTGAGGCAGTGGCATTTCCTGGTGGTGTGGTTCGACGGCTTGGCGCTGCTGTGAAACTTGCAGGGACCATCTAGAGTCTGCTCGTAGGAGAAAGCCGGCTGCCAAGCCGGCCTGCCGCCCTTCTGCTTCTTCGGAGCCGGCTGTCCCTCTGTATGCTCTTCTTCGATCGTGGCCACCTGCCGACTGCTGGAAGCCGGCTGAGGGGCTTTGTGCTTGTGATCGTTCTGATACGGGCGCCGGCTTGATTCTCCAGCTGGCGTCTTGGGAGCCGGCGTTAGTACTTTTTCGGAGGCGTCTACCCGGAGCTCGGTCTTCATTGAGGAGTCGGCTGTGGCATACTTGTCCGCGATGACCAGTAGCTCGTCAAGGGTTACCGGCTCGTCGCAGAGGAGTCGGCGCTTGAGGAGAGTGCCTTCGCGGCACCCCGTGGTGAAGTACTCTATGGCCTGGACCTCGTGCACTCCTTCCCAGGAGTTGCAGAGCTCGGCCCAACGCGTGAGCTAATCGCGGGTCGATTCGCTGGGCCCTTGTACACACAAGGAGAGCTGTCGGGGCTTGGGAGCCCGCTTGTATGTGCTGGTGAAGTTGCGTATGAAGGCTTCGGTGAAGTCTAGCCAGCTGTTGATGCTGTAAGGCTTGAGGCTGTTGAGCCAGGTGCGCGCCGTGCCTTGGAGCATCAGGGGGACATATTTCATGGCAACGCGTCGATTGCCATTCGCTATGCGAACGGCGGTGGAGTAGTCGATCAACCAGTCTTCCGGCTTCATGGAGCCGTTGTACTTGGGCGTGTCTCTTAGGAGCGAGAACCCTTTGGGAAAGGGCTCGTCGCGGATGCGGGGGCCAAAACACGGCGGGTCGACATCATCTTCTTCTTCTAGGGCCAGGGATCGTGCTAGGCGGTCGATCCGATGGCGGGCATCATTCTCGCCGACTCCTTCGCGGCGACCAAGTCGGCCGCTGAGAGTCGGATGCTCGACAGGCGGCGGGGTAGGGCATCTTTCCCCGCGAGGCGGAGGAGGCGGCAGGTCGCCTCGTTGCTCCACTCCTCGGGGGCGGCCTTCTGCGTCACGCTTGATGGTAATACGAGTCCGGCTGTGGCTAGCAGCCGGCTCCTTCTCTTGTCTCGCACGGGCGCCACCCGCAGTCGGCGTACGCTACGTCGCGCCGTGCTCTCGGCGAGGGGGGCTTCCATCTCGGAAGTCGGCTTCATGCTGGGTTGCGGCCGCATCGATCAACTGCTGGATGCGTCTCGTCATGTAGGGGAGATCGTCGGCCCGTAGTCCGTTTAGCTCATCAACGATCGACTGGGCGGCGTGTAGGTTCTTGAGGGGTGTGGCGTAGACTGGTCGGTCTGCTCCCAGCATGCTGGCGATGGCCGCGCCGCATTTCTTGACGACGCCGAGTCGGCTTGGCCCTTCTGGAGGCGGCGTGCCGAAGGCGGCGCGGTCGACTTAGCGCTGGTGGGCCTCCGTGAGGCGTCTCATGGTAGCGATCTTCTGGCCCTCCGCAAGGAGGGCAAGGCGGCGTGCCTCCAGCGCTTCGGCGTCAGCGTCCACCGGGATGGGGGCGGACAGATCGTGCAAAGTGGCCTGCAGGGCGTCATAGGCGTTCTCGTTGGAGGCGGCGCCGTGGCTGATGACGATCACTTCGGTGATGGTGATGCCACCACTGCCGGCTCATGGTATAGGATCGTCGAAGACGATCACATCGGAGGGGAAGGCGTCGAGCGACGCGGTGTCGGAATCGACAAGCATCGGGTCGGTGGAGCCGACCGACTCCAAGTCCGCGGTAGGCTCGCCGGAGACGTGGAGTTGGTCGAGGAGGCTGACGAGGCGGCGCTCGGGGCAGCCTGTGCCCGCATCGGAGGCGGGCTCGTCGGAGATGTGAGCCTTGCCGAGAAGATCGGCGAGGCCGCTTGCTGCGCAGGTGTCATCGACGCTTTGCAGCGCGTCGGGGCAAGCTCCATCGGGTGTGCCGGGCTGGCTACGCTCGCTGGGGAGGAAGAGGGTTCCCGTACAGAGCAGGTCTTCGGACGGCGGTGCACCATGCCCCACGGTGGGCGCCAAATGTCGGGGGTTGGATACGACATATGCCAAAGGATGGCTTATCATGGTGGGGGCGAGTAGAACGTCGCCAGTGCCTGGAAACGGGATGAGGCGAAGGCATGCACGCCGGCGAATCTTACCCAGCTTCAGGGCTCTCCGTAGAGATAACACCCCTACTGCTGCTCTACGGGGTCTCCGCATGATCACTATGGCAAAGTGAGTACAAGGTTGCTCCTTGAGCTGTTTTCTGGAGGTAGGAGAAGGTGAGGCTAGCTCCCTCCTTCCTATATGATCTGGTCTAGTCTAAAGGAGCGATCCCCCATGCATGGGTGCCCAGGGGGCTTATATAGGCCCGCCCCCAGGGATACAATGGTAATCCGGCTGGGCGTGGGTCCCAGTCGTCTGTCTCTTAGGCCGCCGTCTTCTCCGCCGACTACTGGGGCACGCCGACAGGCCTGGTACTGTAGCCGTGCCTCTGATGACGTTGGCTTGGTCATGGGGTCATGGAAACAGTGCCACCGCCTGACGGGTGATCACTGCGCCATTCCCCGTCTTGTCTGGTTAATGGTGTGCGGGGCCCGTGGGAGGGGCTGGCCGACTCCAGGGGCCGACTCCCACGGGTCCGCCTTTGTGGCGCTCTCGCCATCTTCGGTACCCCCACTGACGGGCGGGTCCCGCCATCTCTGGGTCGTACAGGTAAGCCGTCATGGGCATAGTGCGCCGCCCACGGGGGCTGAGGTCAGGGCGGACATGGCAACAGTGCCGCGCCACGATGGAGATCTCCAGCGATACAGCGCACTGTAGCAATGCCAACCCTTCGTAAGCGGGAGGGGATGGGCCATGTGGTGGCCGTACCCCGTCCCGTCCATCATGGCAAAGGAAGGAGGTAGTCGTGGTCGTGGGCCGACTCCCCATAGCCGTCTTCTCTGGAAGCCGCCAATAGGAGTCGACTTACCTTGAAGTCATCCCTGGGACTCGGCCGCCAGGGACAGCCGGAGTCGCGGGCCGACTCCCCATAGCCGGCTTCTCTGGAAGCCGTCAACAGGAGTCGGCTTATCTCGAAGCCGTCCTTGGGACTTTGGCAGTGAGGGACAGTCGGCGGCCTTGCCGCCGACTCCCAGGAGGCGGCTCCTTATCGTGGAGTCTTGAGGGGCGCAGTCTGCCCCAATGTTTTGAAAGGTTCTGAGGCTCAGGTTAGCCTACCCGTGGCCCATTACTCCGACACCATGTAGAAGGGCCTCGTATTCGGCTGCATTGTTGGAGTCCGTATACATTATCTGGAGTACATATTGGATTGTATCTCCTGTTGGGGACGTCAGAACGACGCCAGCCCCCAGACCCGCTAGCATTTTGGAGCCGTCGAAGTGCATGATCCAGTTGGAATATGTGCCGTACTCTTTAGGGAGTTCAGCTTTAGTCCATTCAGCGACAAAGTCGGCCAAGGATTGCGACTTGATGGCTCGCCGTGGATTATAGGTTATGTCGAACGGGAGGAGCTCAATGGCCCATTTGGCAATCCGGCCCGTTGCGGCGCGGTTGTTTATGATATCATTAAGAGGTACTTCGGAGGCTACTATTATTGAACACTCTTGAAAGTAGTGTTGTAGCTTCCGGGATGCTATGAACACTGCGTATGCTATCTTTTGGTAATGCGGGTACCGAGACTTGCATGTAGTGAGGACAGTGGACACGTAGTAGACTGGTTTATGGACAGGGAATTTGTGTCCGTCCATTTCTCTTTCGATGACGAGGACTGCGCTTACAACTTGGTGAGTTGCCGCGATGTATAACAACATTGGTTCGCCGGTGTTAGGCACGGCCAGGACCGGGTTTGTTGCCAGTATGGCTTTTATTTCTTCGAGTCCGGCCGTGGCGGCATCCGTCCACTCGAAGTGTTCGGTGCGCCGGAGGAGGCGGTAAAGGGGTAATGCCTTTTCCCCCAAGCGGGAGATGAAGCGGCTTAGAGCCGCCACGCATCCAGTCAATTTTTGTATTTGCTTGAGATCTTTTGGAATATCCAATTGTGACAGAGCTCGGATCTTGGCTGGGTTTGCTTCAATTCCTCTACCGGATACGATGAAGCCCAAGAGCTTTCCGGCTGGTACGCCGAAAACGCATTTTTCCGGGTTAAGCCTAATGTCATATGTTCGGAGGTTATCGAACGTGAGCCTCAAGTCGTCTATTAGAGTTTCGACATGCTTGGTTTTGACGACCACGTCATCCACGTATGCTTCAACCGTTTTGCCGATCTGGTTGGCCAGACATGTCTGAATCATGCACTGATATGTTGCGCCGGCATTTTTGAGCCCGAAGGGGATTGTGTTGAAGCAGAATGGGCCGTATGGGGTGATGAATGCCGTTGCGGCTTGGTCTGACTCTGCCATCTTGATTTGGTGGTAGCCAGAGTATGCGTCGAGGAAACACAATGTGTCATGTCTTGTGGTGGCGTCGATGATTTGATCAATGCGGGGGAGGGGGAAGGGATCCTTTGGGCAGGCCTTATTTAGGTCTTTGAAATCGATACATAGGCGCCAGGATTTGTCCTTCTTTGGTACCATCACCAAGTTTGCTAGCTAGTCCGGATGTTTTATATCTCTGATGAATCCGGCTTCCAGTAGTTTGGCTAGTTTCTCTCCCATGGCTTGTCTCTTAGGTTCGGAGTAACACCGAAGAGCCTGCTTAACAGGCTTGAATCCTTTTAGGATGTTCAGGCTGTGCTTGGCCAGCCTGCGTGGGATTCCTGGCATGTCTGAAGGGTGCCATGCAAAAATGTACCAATTTTCGCGTAGAAATTCTCTTAGTGCGGCGTCTACATCAGGGTTTAGTTGTGCCCCGATGGAGGCCGTTTTTGTAGTGCCCGTTGGATGGACTTGGAACTTGACTATTTCGTCTGCCGGCTTGAAGGAGGTGGACTTGGATCTTTTGTCGAGTATCACGTCGTCCCTGTCCACCGTGGAGTGCAACGCAGTTAGTTCCTCGGCCACTAGGGCTTCGGATAATGCCTCGAGGGCCAGTGCGGCTGTCTTGTTTTCGGCGCGGAGCGCTATGTCCGGACCGCTAGCAAGAGTGATGATTCCGTTGGGTCCGGGCATTTTGAGCTTCATGTACCCGTAATGGGGTATAGCTTGGAAAATTGTGAATGCCTCTCGCCCTAACAGAGCGTGGTATCCGCTGCTGAACGGGGCCACTTGAAATGTGACCTCCTCGGATCTGTAATTATCCGGCGTGCCGAACACCACATCCAGTGTGATTTTTCCTGCAGCACGCTTCCCGACTGGGGATTATTCCTCTAAAGGTTGTGTTGCTTCGCTCAATGCGGCTCAGTCTATTTCCATTTTTCGTAGTGTTTCCTCATAGATGAGGTTCAATCCGCTGCCACCATCCATGAGTACCTTGGTAAGCCAAAAGTCGTCCACTATCGGACTGAGAACCAGTGCGGCTGGTGCTCGGGCTGTTCGGAATTTAGGTTCATCACTGGCATTAAAGGTAATAGCCGTGTCACTCCACGGGTTTATTGTCGCTACCTGGTAGACTTCAGTAAGGCTGCGGAGCATTCGCTTCCTCGCATTGTTTGATGCGAAAGTCTCGAAGAATGTTGATACCGTACTGGCGTTCCTAGGGTGGTGCTCTGCGGATTCTGGAGTTAGAACCTCCTCGCCACTTCTGGCCACCTGCCGGAGTATCCAACATGCTCTAAGGCTATGAGTTGGTGTGGCGCCCTCTGTACTATGAATTTTACAGGGTCCATTGAGCCATCCCTCCGGTACGGTTCCATACCCTGTAGAGGGTTTTTGTTTTTTGTTGTTAGGCCCAGGTGCGTGGCGATAATGCGCCCTTTTGTTTCGGACTGGGATTGTATTCAGGGTCGGATTGTCGCAGAATTTTGTTTCGGTTTTCCGAACACTTCCTATCGCACAGTACTTTCGTACTATGGATGCCATGTCGGCGAAGCGTGTAATTTCATGGCGACTTATGGCGTTGAGGATTCCGATGTCCGTGCAGTTGTTGTAGAAGAATGAAATTGCATCCCCCTCGCGGCAGTCCTTTATCTTGTTCATAACCAGGAGGAATCTGGCCCAATAATGGTGTACTGTTTCTCTGGGCTCTTGCCGAATTTGGGATAGATCCCTTATATTTGGGTGGGCGGGTGGATTTAAATCCGGAACCTCGCCCGATCTAAGACTCAAGGGTCAAGAAATTTCCGAACTCGGAAGCTTGGGTTCTTGGACGTTATCCAATGAATCAGGCCTGCTGCCTGACTTTAGGTTCAGGGCTTGAGTGACGTCCTCCCTTCCGCGGATGTCCGGCTTGGAGGGATCAGGAATCCGGACACATCTGGTCCTTAGGATGGGTGAAGATTCACCACATTGTTCCTCCACCACTTCGACGTGGTGGGTGACCTGGGGAGAGTCAATCTCCCTCGGATCGGGTTTAAGCCCAATCTGATCGTAGTCCGTAGCGACTCCCAGGGCGGCGATGCGATCCAAGAGCTCGTTTAAGGAAGAGAGCTCCATTGGATCTAACTACTCGGCAAGTTCCGAGTTGACGTGGAGATTGCTTTCGATGACCCGAGAAGTCATCGTCGGCGCGGCGGCCAAACAGGCGGTCATTAAAAAACTGCCTAGCCGGAGAGTTTGGCCGACAGCCAAAGCTCCTTTAGCAACAACATCGTCTTTAAAGATGGGGTGCGGCATCCTTCCTGACGGTGACGACACAGAGGAACTCTCAATGAAAGCACCAATGTCGGTGTCAAAACCGGCGGATCTCAGGTAGGGGGTCCCGAACTGTGCGTCTAGGCGGATGGTAATAGGAGACAAGGGACACGATGTTTTTACCCAGGTTCGGGCCCTCTCGATGGAGGTAAAACCCTACTCCTGCTTGATTAATATTGATGATATGGGTAGTACAAGAGTTGATCTACCACGAGATCAGGGAGGCTAAACCCTAGAAGCTAGCCTATGGTATGATTGTTGTTCGTCCTATGGACTAAAAACTCTCCGGTTTATATAGACACCGGAGAGGGCTAGGGTTACACAGAGTCGGTTACAATGGGAGGAGATCTACACATCGTATCGCCAAGCTTGCCTTCCACGCCAAGGAAAGTCCTATCCGAACACAGGACGAAGTCTTCAATCTTGTATCTTCATAGTCTGGGAGTCTGGCCAAAGGTCATAGTCCGGCCATCCGGACACCCCCTAATCCAGGACTCCCTCACTCGCCTTATCCACCCCTGCTTTCCGTTCAGTAAGAACATGTTTTGCACTGGCCAGCTGGGAAAGTGCCTCCTTCTTCGCCAACACCATCTTAGCAAAGTCTGATTAAAATTTTTTGATCTCATTCTCCACCTTCCTCTTTTGATCCCGCATCTTCAAATATCCTTCAGCGTTGACAACACTTTCTCTAAGCCTACCTCTGTTCTCTTCCTGGTATATGCTCCACAACTTTACTAGGCACATCTTCAAAGACTGTGGCCACTCTTGATCAACCCACTCCAAGTAAGAACACTTCCGTTCATCCTATAATATTTAAAACTAGATCAGTAAAAATTGTAGGGAAAATGGGTTTATAGCAACATAGAAAATCACCAATACTTATTTTGAAAAACTGAAGAAACATGTTAATTATGACATATCTTCTCAAAAAGATCAATGTGCAATGAATCAATTGCTACTAAGAGAACAACCAAATTCTAAAACATCAGAAGCTATAATTAACTACAACGACGCTACAAGTTCTTACTCATGTACTATAAATAACAAATTGAACATTTTAAGAGGAAGGTAACTATAACTGCAACAGCATAGTGACAGTGTCTGGATGACAGCAAGTTGATACTAACAGGTGTGTACATGCACAAATTTAGTAAGATAGAACTAATAGCACTAAGTCCGTCCACTATGTATGCCAAAACCAGTGTAAATACAACTGTTGCTACATCTCGCACCGGTGCCCTGCACTAGCAAGCCGATGCAGCAGAAAAAAATTAGGGACCCGAACTCCGGAGCACCTAGTTGCTCCGACGCCCAGTTCCTTCGTGCCACAAAGATTTAGTATTTTACTGCTTGGCTGCTCAGATGCGTGGACAAGTTTGCTCCACAAACTGCTGAAGCGGTGCCAGATAATTTTCTAATGGCACCGCTGATGAGATGGCAACATTTTTAGATACTAGGTACAAACTGTGACACTGTCTTAGGATGCGTTTGGTTGAAGGTGTGGTATGAATGGGTTGGGACCGTGACAGTGTCTGAATCACATCTAACAAATGATTTGTAATAATGAAAGAGGGTCTAACCTTCTCTACACATGCTAGAAACTTCCTCCCACTCTCCACAGATTCAAACACAACTAGCTTCACACATGGAGATTGATGGTGACAACGAGCAAACAGATCTTCAACCACCCCGCTCCATTCGTTGCAACTGATGGTCCTAGGGAACTACAAGAGGAAGAAATGAATCAAATCGACCGCCGGATAAAAATCCTTCATTCCAAGTCATAGCCCGAGAGAGTGAAGAGAGGCATACCCGATGATGAAGGATTCATCATCGAAGGAGGAACCAATGGAGAGAACTTTGAAGAAGACCATGGCAACCCCGGCGGTAGGATGCGAGACGGCGAGAGCGAGGAAGCAAGCGAGGAAGCGGCTATAACTTAGGAAGGAAGGAAGGAAGGAAGGAAGGAAGGGGGAAACAGGGTAAATGTGACTTGTGGTCGCGGAGAAAAGGGGAAGGGGAAGGGGGGTAGATATTTTGGTGGTCGGCCAAAAATTTCAAAATGTGGAGGAAAACTTTGCGCGTGGTGCCGCCGGACACCATTCACTTTGAACGATAGTGTGCATCGCAAATGATTCTTCTGCTTTACGCGCATGGGATGAGTTTGATAATTCAAAATTTGGTGGAAATTTCCCCGGGTATGTCATTGCATAATTTAACATCGCTTGCTAATTTGGGCACAGAAAAGAGCATACAACACAGAGACCAGACTTACTGAATCGGGCATGTTTAGCAATTAAACAGAGCTAGTTGACCTAAACATTGCTCTAAAAAAGACTAGCATTAAAAACAAAGCCTAAGTATGCATAATTTTAAAAATCCGCCGCCGCGCCGGCCTATGCATCACCGATGTGAGATGAGACGTTGATGACTTGTCCTGGTCACATGCCGCTGTTGGTGGACTCCGTGTCCCCCCTGCTGAAGTCGACCGCGTCCTCGTCCTTGTCCTTGGTACCTCCCTCAAGGTTGTAGTACTCGTAGTAGTGGTTGCGCCAAAGCTTGGTTGGTGCTCCACCGCCGATTCCTTGACGGACAGACTCTTCTCTACCTTAACCTGGGCCACGCGCAACTCCTCCTCCCGACGCTCCTCGATCTCCGCCGCCTCCTGCATCTCTAGCTCCCGCTTGGCGGCCTCATGAGGAAGCAGGTGCTCCATGGCCACCGCCGCCTTTTTGGACGTGGGTTGCATGCTGGATTCCGAGGTGGCTTGGAATATCTTGGCGTGGATGGCCTGGACCCGGTCCAGGGCGACATCGGCGGCACAGACGGCAGCTCAAGCACTCTCGGCTTTTGCAACTGCCATCACAGTAGCAGCTGCAGCCGTCTCGGCTGTTGTAGATGCCCTGTCGGCTGCCGCAGATGCCCTCTCGGTGGAAGCGGCCGCGCTCAATGCGGATGTGGCAACACTCTCGTCGTAGGCGGTGACGCTCGTGGGGACGCAGCCATCGTACGGGCCTTCACAAAGCGTTTCCACAGCGTCATCTTTGCAAGAAGGGGTTGCGGCAATGGGGATCGGGTTTTGTGGATTCGCGGGTTGCCAGCACTAGAGCAGACAAGCCGGCGAAGGTTAAAGAGGAAGACTTGAATAGACCCAGAAATTTTCATCGCAAACGATTCCTACAAAACAACTGTGTTTGATGTTGTAGATATTTTTTATTAGCTGTGAAAGATGAATTTGGAGTTATGTGGCAATGTATGGTGTTTTAAATGTACGATTTGTAGTACTAATACAACTTTCATGTCAAATTTTGGAAAATTTCAGGGGTCATTTGACCTTTTAAGACATTTAAGTGATTTTCTAGCCATTTAATGACCATAATTGAAATTTGAACTACATGTACATGCAACAGCTAACCATAACGGTTTGAAAAGTCATGTTTTGTGTACTTGTGTGTGATTTAATTCCATGTGCAGTAAATTGGAAGAAATTTTCAAACATATTGGTCTAACGGCTATGACACAATTAAGCATGGAGTGCCATGGCATTTAAATTCCAAAAAAATAAAAGAAGATCAGAAACACATGAAACCTTGCTTGATGTAATGTCATGCCACCAAGATGATGTGGTAAAAAATTGGCATGTTTGAAGAAAGTTTGGACAAACACCCCTCACGAACCGGAGCAACTCATTAGAAGGCTCGTGGTTCTGAGAGGGACCAATGCATGTTTGATGACGAATGGGAGATAGCTTCTTCTTGCGGCCTTCAATTTTTTTTCTATGTGTAACGTGCACTAATACAACTTTCATGTGAAAAATTAGAGAATTTCAAGGGTCATTTGACCTTTTGAAGACATTTAAGTGATTTTATAGCCATTTAATGACCGTAATTCAAATTAGAACTACATGTACATGCAACAGCTAACCATAACATTTTGAAAAATCATATTTGTTTACTTGTGTGCGAGTTAATTCCATGTGCAGTAAATTAGAAGGAAATTTCAAACATATTGGCCTCACGGCATGGATGCATGCACGGAGTGCCATGGCATTTTAATTCCAAAAAAAAATTAAAAAATGATCAGAAAAACATGAAACCTTCCTTGATGTAATGTCATGCCACCAAGATGATGTGGTAAAAAAATTGGCCTGTTTGACGAAAGTTTGGACACACACCCCTCACAAACCAGAGCAACTCACTAGAAGGCTCGTGGTTCCGAGAGGGAACAATGCATGTTCGATGACGACCGGGAGATAGCCTCCTCTTACGGCCTTCAAAAATTTTCTACGTGTAACATGCAGTAATACAACTGTCATGTGAATATTTGGAAATTTTCAGGGGTCATTTGACCTTTTGAAGACATTTAAGTGATTGTCTAGCCATTTAATTACCGTAATTCAAATTTGAACTACATCTACATGCAATGGCTAACCATAACGGTTTGAAAAATCATATTTGTGTACTTGTGTGTGAGTTAATTCCATGTGCAGAAATTAGAAGGAATTTTCAAACATATTGGTCTCATGACATGGACACGTTCATGGAATGCCATGGCATTTTAATTCCAAAAAATTAAAAAATGATCAGAAAAACATGAAACCTTGCTTGATGTAATGCCATGCCACCAATATGATGTGGTAAAAAATTGGCTCGTTTGATGAAAGTTTTGACACACACACCCCTCACAAACTGGAGCAACTCACTAGAAGGCTTGTGGTTTCGAGAGGGAACAATGCATGTTTGATGACAAACGGGGGATATCTTTCTCTTATGGCCTTCAAAAAATTTCTACGTGTAACGTGCACTAATACAACTGTCATGTGAAAATTTGGAAAATTTCAGGGGTCATTTGACCTTTTGAAGACATTTCAGTGATTTTCTAGCCATTCAATGACCGTAATTCAAATTTGAACTACATCACATGCAATGGCTAACCATAACGGTTTGAAAAATCATATTTGTGTACTTGTGTGTGGATTTAATTCCATGTGCAGTAAATTAGATGGAATTTTCAAACATATTGGTCTCACGGCTTGGACACATGCATGGAGTGCCATGGCATTTTATTTCCAAAAAATTAAAAAATGATTAGAAAAACATGAAACCTTGCTTGATGTAATGTCATGCCACCAAGTTGATGTGGTAAAAAAATTGGCCAGTTTGACGAAAGTTTGGACACACACCCCTCACAAACCGGAGCAACTCACTAGAAGGCTCGTGGTTCCGAGAGGGAACAATGCATGTTTGATGACGAACGGGAGATAGCTTCCTCTTACGGCCTTCAATTTTTCTCTACGTGTAACATGCACTAATACAACTGTCATGTGAAAATTTGGAAAATTTCAGGGGTCATTTGACCTTTTGATGACATTTAAGTGATTTTCTAGCCATTTAATGACCGTAATTCAAATCTGAACTACATCTACATGCAACGGCTAACCATAACGGTTTGAAAAATCATATTTTTGTACTTGTGTGCGAGTTAATTCCATGTGCAATAAATTAGAAGGAATTTTCAAACATATTGGTCTCACAGCATGGACACATGCACCATGGCATTTTAATTCCAAAAAAATAAAAATGATAAGAAAAACATGAAACCTTGCTTGATGTAATGTCATGCCACCAAGATGATGTGGTAAAAAAATTGTCCTGTTTGACGAAATTTTGGACACACACCCCTCACAAATCGGAGAAACTCACTAGAAGGCTCGTGGTTCCGAGAAGGTACAATGCATGTTTGATGACGATCAGGAGATAGCTTCCTCTTACGGCCTTCATAATTTGTCTACGTGTAACGTGCAGTAATACAATTGTAATGTGAAAACTTGGAAAACTTCAGGGGTCGTTTGACCTTTTGAAGACATTTAAGTGATTTTCTAGCCACTTAATGACCGTAATTCAAATTTGAACTACATCTACATGCAATGGCTAACCATAATGGTTTGAAAAATCATATTTATGTACTCGTGTGCGAGTTAAAAAATCATCAAACGATGTAAATATCTGGTGTTCAAAAAAGAAAATGTAAAATCTGGCAAGACAACCGGCCCCCACACGATTGGCACTCTATTTCGCCCCTCGAGGTTTGGAAGGTGAGTGGCGGGCATTATTATTCAGACACGGTTCTGCATTGGGAACCGTCAGCTATTATGTTGTCACACGGATATTGCTGCG
This sequence comes from Triticum aestivum, assembly GCF_018294505.1. Taxonomy (NCBI): domain Eukaryota; kingdom Viridiplantae; phylum Streptophyta; class Magnoliopsida; order Poales; family Poaceae; genus Triticum; species Triticum aestivum. The sequence continues at coordinate 406,125,300 of NC_057804.1, read as the reverse complement.
GGAATTGTGTGTAATTCAAACTACAGTACTCGTAAATTTCCGCGACCGGCATGTGTACTGTTCCCGTTGATCTAGATTCTGGCCACCAATAAATACTACCTTGCTCAAGTCGCCCCGCCTGCATTCTTATCTACATCCTCTCCTTGCTCACCCTCTCTCTCTCTCTATCTCTCTCACACACAAATCTCTGCTATGGCGCCGCCGGTCTGCCCACGCGCCAAGAGGAGTCACCGCCCCCGAGAACGCTCACTCGAAGAGCAGAGATGAGGACCCCTACACGCCACCGGACGAGGTTGCGTCGGACCCCCAACTTTGGATTGGTTTTGGAGCCAGTACGATCTTTGTCTTTGAAAGTCGCTGCCGCCGGTTGAGGAAGCCAGGAAAGTGGCTTTTAGGAAGGAGATGGTGGAGGAGGACGGCAGGTACCAGGCGGCCTATGAAGCCCGTGATGCCGCCTCGAAAAAGGAGGCGGCGGAGCTTTGGGGGCCGGCGCGTCGTCGTGCGGAGGAGGTGTACAAAGATGGGTACTTTGCGAGGAAGGCCAAAGGCGCTAGGCTCCTCGTCGCTGCGTGGAGCTGATCCAATAAGCTTCAGCATGCCACCGATGAGTAGCTCTGGTGGGCGCCCAACGAAATGGCAAGATCGTTCACGCTCGTCCGCCTGCAAGAGGCAGATCGGTACGTCAAGCGCTGCGAGGTGGAGGAGGCATAGTACGGCCTCTACGCTAGGAAGACACCGCGCACCAGGGAGCTACTGGCGAGGGGTTGCCAGAATACTGGCCCCAGGAGGGATTGTTAGTTTTAGTATTGTTGGTTTTCAATTTTATGCATTGTACCTAGTAGTTAAGTATCATCAAGTATATGTGATGATATTATTTATATTCTGTGATGAACTAATGAACAATTAATATTATATATATTATGAATTCCATGTTCTATCTGTTTTTGTATACTAATTTGAATCTATCTGTTATCATTCACATATACAGAATGGAAAGCATATAAACACACATTGAAACAGAACATATAAGAACAGAAAACAGAGTACACACAGAGCAATGCTATGATTGCTGTGAATACATAGCTATCTACGTCGAAACGACTCAACAAAATAAAACGCATCCATGAGACCATGACCAGTAGCCCTTGCCTACAGTAGCTCTTGGCTCTGCCTGAACTCATGCAGGCGTTCATCCAAGCGGTCGACACGCTCGCGGTACATCTGGAGCGCGATCTCAAGCTCCAAGTTGGCTATTTCATCAGAGATCACCACCTCGAGGATGTGATGGCCATGTTCCTCTACTTCTCCCGGGTGGACAACTGGGCCAAGGAGGCGGTCGAGCCTACTGACGAGCGCGTTGGCATCGAGCGGGCCATGGACAAGGCATACAGCGCGACCCATGCCAACCGCGCGGCGGGCGTCTGGTGCAAGTACGGCGCAGCCGGCCTCGGGTGCAAGTATGGCGCAGAGGGCTTGTGCCCACTCCTGGCGAGGAATGGGGGTACTGACGGGACATGTACCCAGCTGCGACGCCCCGTCGACAGTAGGCAAGCGCTGATGGATCCGCTCTTGATGTGCGGCGTGCCGCGCCTCTCGCTCTGCGATGCTCCAACGGTCTTGCCGTGCGGCGAGCTGCAGCCTATCGAACAGAGGGAATTACATATGTTGACATAATGGTTTGGCCGATAAATATCTTCGTAGAGGTGTCTCGGTCATGTCTACATAGTTCTTGAACCCATAGGGTCCGCACGCTCAATGTTTGATGATGATATAGTATTATATGAGTTATGTATTTGGTGACCGAATATTGTTCGGAGTCTCGGATGAGATCACATACATGAAGAGGAGTCTTGGAATGGTCGAGTGGTAAATATTGATATATAGGATGAGGGTATTCAGACACAGAAGTGTTTCTGGGGGTATTGGGTACTTATCGGGTCACGGGAAGGGGTTCCGGGCACCCCCGGCAAAAGATATGGGCCTCATGGGCCTAGAGGGGAAACACACCAGCCACAAGGGGCTGGCGCTCCCCCCATATGGGCCGGCCTAGGAGGAGAAATAAAGTGGGAAAGGGAAAGGAAAGAGTGGAATAGGATTCCCCCTTCCTTCCCTCTCCTCCTCTTTCCTTCCCCCTTCGACTAACATGGAAGGGGGGGTGCAGCCAAGGGAAGTAGCCCAAGTATGATTCGGACCTACTTGGGGCGCCCCTTGGCCTCTCCCCTCTCCCTCCCACCTATATATATGAGGAGGGGGCACCTAGCACACACCAAACAATTGCCTAGCCATGTGCGGCGCCCCCCTCCACCGTTTACAACCCCGATTATACTTTCGTAGTGCTTAGGCAAAGCCCTTCGGAGATCATTTCACCATCACCATCACCATGCCATCGTGCTGATGGAACTCATCTACTACCTCGATGTCTTACTGGATCAAGAAGGCGAGGGACATCACTAAGCTGAACATGTGCCGAACGTGGAGGTGCCATGTGTTCGGTACTTGATCAGTTGAAGTGCGAAGTTCAACTACATCAACTGCATTGTGAAACGCTTCCGCTTGCGGTCTACGAGGGTACGTAGACACACTCTCCCCCTCGTTGCTATGTGTCTCCATGGATAGATCATTGCGTATGCGTAGAATTTTTTTGGTTTCCATGCAACGATTCCCAACAGTGGCATCATGAGCCAGGTCTATGCGTAGATGATACAAGTGAGTAGAACACAAAGAGTTGTGGTCGGTGATAGTCATACTGATTACACCAACGTCTTATTTTGATTTGGCGGTATTGTGGGATGAAGCGGCCCGGACCAACCTTACATGTCCACGTACATGAGACCGGTTCCACCAACAGACATGCAACTAGTTTTTCATAAAGGTGGCTGGCGGGTGTTTGTTTCTCCTACTTTAGTTGAATCAAATTTGACCACGGTCGGTCCTTGAAGAAGGTTAAAACAGCAAACTTGATGAATCGTCGTTGCGTTTTTATGCGTAGGTCAGAACCGTTCTTTCTAGAAGCCCGTAGCAGCCACATAAAACTTGCAACAACAAAGTAGAGGAGGTCTAACTTGTTTTTGAAGGGTATGTTGTGATGTGATATGGTCAAGACATGATGTGATATACGTTGCTTTATGAGATAATCATGTTTTGCAAATTTATCGGCAACCGGCAGGAGCCTTATGGTTGTCTCTTCATTGTATGAGATGCAAATGCCATGTAATCGATTTACTTTATCTCTATGACTTAGCAATAGTTGTAGAAGCAATAGTTGGCGAGACGAACACAACGCAACGATGGAGATCAAGGTATCGAGCCGGTAACGATGGAGATCATGATGATGCTTCAGAGATGGAGATCAAAAGGACAAGATGATGATGGCCATATCATGTCATATATTTTGATTGCATGTGATGTTTATCTTATATGCATCTTATTTTTCTTAGAATGACGGTAGCATTATAAGATGATCCCTTGACTAAATTTCAAGGTAAAAGTGTTCTCCCTGAGTATGCACCATTGCTATAGTTCGTCGTTTCGAGACACCACGTGATGATCAGGTGTGATAGACTCTACGTTTACATACAACGGGTGTAAGACAATTTTACACATGAGGAATACTTGGATTAGACTTGACGAGCCTAGCATGTACAGACATGGCCTCGGAACACTGGAGGCCGAAAGGTCGAATGTGAATCATATAGTAGATGTGATCAACATCGAGATGTTTACCATTGATGACTACCCCATCACACGTGATGATCGGACATGGGTTAGTTAATTTGGATCACGCATCACTTAGATGACTTGAAGGATGTCTATTTAAGTGGGAGTTCATTAGTAATTTGATTAGTTGGACTTAATTTATCATGAACTTAGTCGTGATAGTGTTTGCAAATTATGGTGTAGATCAATAGCTTGCGATGTAGCTCCCGTTTATTATTGTTATGTTCCTAGAGAAAATAAGTTGAAAGATGATAGTAGCAATGATGCGAACTGGGTCCATGATCTAAGGATTATCCTCCATTGCTGCACAGAAAAATTATGTCCTTGATGTGCCGCTAGGTGACCGACTTATTGCAGGAGCAGATGTAGATGTTATGAACGTTTGGCAAGCTCGATATGATGACTACTTGATAGTTTAGTGCGCCAGGCTTTACGGCTTAGAACCGGGACTTCAAAAAAGTTTTGAACGCCACAGAGCATATAAGATGTTCCAAGAGCTGAAATCGGTATTTCAGACTCATGCTCGTGTCGAGAGGTATGAGACCTCTAACAAGTGCTTTGCCTACGAGATGGAGGAGAATAGCTCAACCAGAGAGCATGTGCTTAGAATGTTTGGGTACTATAATCACTTCAATCAAGTGGGAGTTAATCTTCCAGATAAGATATTGATTGGCAGAGTTCTCTAGTCACTATCACCAAGCTACTAGAACTTTGTGATGAACTATAATATGCAAGGGATGATGAAAATGATTCCCGAGCTCTTCACGATGCTGAAATCGGTGAAGGTAGAAATAAAGAAAGAGCATCAAGTGTTGATGATTAACAAGACCACTAGTTTCAAGAAAAAGTGTAAGGGAAAGAAAGGGAACTTCAAGAAGAATGGAAAGAAAGTTGCCGCTCCCATGAAGAAGCCCAAAGCTGGACCCAAGCCTGAAATTGAGTGCTTTTACTGCAAAGGAAATGGTCACTGAAAGCTAAACTGCCCCAAATACTTGGCGGATAAGAAGGATGGCAAAGTGAACAAAGGTATATTTGATATACATGTTATTGATGTGTACTTTACTAGTGTTCATAGTAGCCCCTGGGTATTTGATATCGGTTCACTTGCTAAGATTAGTAACTTGAAACATGAGTTGCAAAATGAACATAGACTAGTTAAGGGCGAGGTGATGATGTGTGTTGGAAGTGATTCCAAGGTTGATAAGATCACCATAGCACACTCCCTCTACCTTCGGGATTTTTGTTAGACCTAAATAAAAGTTATTTGGTGTTTGCGTTAAGCATGAATATGATTGGAACATGTTTATTGCGATACAATTATTCATTTAAGTCAAAGAATAATTGTTGTTCTGTTTACATGAATAAAACCTTCTATGGTCATACACCCAATGTAAATGGTTCATTGAATCTCGATGTAGTGATACACATATTCATAATATTGATACCAAAAGATGCAGAGTTGATAATGATAGTGCAACATATTACTGGCACTGCCGTTTAGGTCATATTGGTGTAAAGTGCACGAAGAAACTCCATGCGGATGGACTTTTGGAATCACTTGATTAGGAATCATTTGATACTTGCGAACCATGCCTCATAGGCAAGATGACTAAAAATCCATTCTCCAAAACAATGGAGCGGGCTAATGACTTACTGGAAATAGTACATACCGATGTATGCGGTCCGATGAGTGTTGAAGCACCACTACAAAAAAATACACTTCCGTGATGATACGTGTTTGTCAAAGTAGGTCGCGTTTTTTGTCATGCATGTACATCCATGACGATTTTATGACAGAATCAAGATAGTCATACATGTGCTGTCGTAGAAGTGTTCCATGACATTACCAAAATTATCATCACGGAAGTGTCCACTTCCATGACGATAAATCGCGCGTCACAAAAGTGCTTTCGTCAAGGGTGACCGACACGTGGCATCCACCGTAACGGGTCCAGTTTTGGATCCGATAACCTGTTAACAGCCCCGGCCAATGGGGATTTTCCATGTGTAAAATCATCATTGGCTGGAGGAAACACATGTCGGCTCACCGTTGGGACAGATGTCATCCACTCATTGGACCGAAGGCGCCTATGATACGGCGACACATGGCATGACCCAACAGAGGCCCATTCCTGTGAAAAGGCCGGCCCATTTGACTTGGTCAAAAGGTAGCGGGCCGGCCCACGGAAAGCCTGTTAATGACCTGTTTGCATATAGCCCATTTACAGCCTGCTAACCCAGGGCCCGTTACGACCTCTCCGAATTACGCCCAGTAGCGTCATCTGGGCCGTCCAATATGATTCCAGCCCATTTTAACTTCCGGCCCATGTGTGGCCCATGACTTCTTTCGGCCCATATGAGGCCCTTTGTAACTCTTGGCCCATTAATGGCCCGCGGTGAAACTGGCCTGTAAGAACAGTGTATCACTTTATACCCGTTAACGGCCCGTTATTCCATTGGGCCGTTTCCAGCCCAAGTTATCTTTCGGCCTACTCAGGGCCCATTGATTCTTGGGCTCATTTGCAGCATTCGGTTACATATGGCCCGTTACTGTCATTTTCTGCTTGTGGGCCAAATTCAGCCCATCGTTACAGTCGGCCCGTTTGTGGACCGTTAATACGTTGGGCCGTTTTCATGTCAAAAAAAACCGTTGGGCTGTTTTCATAGAGTTATCAAATACGGCCTATTAACGGCCCGTTATGGTCCATGAATAGTACAGCCCATGATTAGCGAAATGATGCTACGCCCCATAGAAGGCCCATGGATCATACGGCCCGTATGAGGCCCATGGATCGTATGGCCCGTAGAAGGCCCATGGATCATACGGCCCGTAGAAGGCCCATGGACCCTACGGCCTGTAGAAGGCCCATGAATCCTAAGGCCCGTATAGACGGCCAATGGATCCTACACCCCGTATAGAAGGCCCATGGATCCTACGGCCGGAAGAAGGCCCATGGATCATACGGCCTGCAGGAGGCCCATCGTTACAACAGTCCGTGTGTCGCCATGATTGTTTTGGCCTAGTTACTAAAAATAGGCTATTGTGGCCACTAGAAAACACAGAAAAAGAACTGCAGCGACTAAAAGTAAACAACTAAACAAGACAATATAGAAAAGCAATTAACGCTAGCCTATTACCTCTATTACACATATTACATCCACTGGGCATCAAAGTTCGCCACCAGTGCAAATATAGGGAACAAAGCAGCATATTACATACACTAACCATCAAAATTGGCCACCAGTGCAAATAAACACGGCAGCAAAACAAGAACATAACTGAAACAACTTCAGAAGAGCTCAAGAAACGTTATCCTGGGTATCCACCATGCTGGCAATAAGCTTAGCAAGCTTATTAGCTTTGTCTTGTGGCACTAAAATCCTCCAATGCTTGTTGTTGCACCAGAAAGTATGCCTCTGAATGCTCCAGGGACTTCCGCAGTCCTTCGGCTTCTTGTCGTAGCACAGCTGATCGATGTCTTTCAGCTTGTAGTTAAGACTCAAGAAATTGAACTGATTCAGACAGTGAGTTTGAATAGCTTGTGCAAGCGGTAGTGACCAGTAACTCAAACACTAAACCAAGACAGGACTTTGGGGTTGTCTCGCTGTCTTCAAGATAGTATTCCTTAGTTGTTTTATCAGCTTTGTTGGAGACCAACAAGGATGTGTCACTATCCTGAACCTTATCTGCATTACTTCCTTTACCATTGCTTAATAAGGCACTCTTCCTCAATATTATAGAAGCATTCTAAAATAAGAAACAAGCAGACACATAACAAGTTTAGCATGTACTAGTATATGAAACTCATTTCGGTGAACCAGTTCATTAGTAAGGTGGACATGATTAAACTACCAAGTCTTCTATTGCCAAGTACTAGTACATAATAAAAGCATCAAACAAACATATATCTATGTCCTATGGTCGCTGCAGTGTCTTGCCAAATCAAAATAGAGACACGGTTCAAATCATATCAGTTCAAGACAAAGCAGCAGTGAAAGAATACAAAGCGTGGGAAACTACACGGTACTACAAGATTTCAGATGGGTACCACGGGTCTACATGTACAACAACACCATTGGCTTTGTTGTGATGCTAGTAATGTGCATGATATGAAAGTCAATTGTATACACAATTGAAATTGAAATCAACAGAGCTATTGATAAGAGCAAATTTGTTAAAGAAACATGCGTGAACATACCTGCTGTGCCATTGGAGTTTTGATTGGATCCTTCAATTTAAAAATAAGTTTATATGAGTAAATACAGTGATACAAGAGCAAAGCAATCATAGTTAAAAAATGCGCGCCTAAGAGAGCGCTTAAGCGCGCCTAGGCTCTAGGCATTGGCAAAACGCATTGCTCAGAACTATGCTTAATCTGTGCATAACTGCGCATAAGCATGCGCTTTGGTCAGTAAAGCGCAAGGCAGTGGCAAAATGCACAATTAACGCCTAGCGCTTTTTTGAACTATGATAACAATGGAATATTAAATTAGAACAGTTGTTCTTCAGGTTTAGGCACTTGTTCTACATGAACAGAGTACAGTAAGACGCAAGAATATAATACTTAAAAATAGAAAATGAGCTCATAGGCCTTACCACATTCTTGGTTCGGGACCAGTACAGAACAAGGCGTTCCCAGTCATCGTCCAGTAAATGTGTCTCAGGAGAACGTAAGGGAATTTGATGAGTTTCTTTGCCGGTGAAGTACATTTTATTCAGGTAATTCCGATACTGCCACCAAGCATTCTTGAAGATAGCATAGGTATTAGCACAGGTTACCTCATCCTGAGTTTCCACATCGGTCCTTCTCTATAGAGAAAAATGGGAAAATTTGTTGTATTATAACCATCATGGAGGTAGGATGTATGGGACAAAGCAAAGTAATTGCCATGAATAACATTACTTACACATAACTCCTGGACAAACACCTGCGACTGGCATTTTCCTTCATCTTTAGTATAATATTTCCAAGATAGGAAGATACACACATACGATTTAACAACATCAAATGCGATAGATGCTAAACTACGACTAGCTGGTTGTGCTTCCTCCACAAGAATAGGCATACTAATTGGTGGAGTTGGGGTTCGCCATGATAGTACTGGCCCTTTGGGCACTGGAGCTGCCTTACTAACTGCTCTTGTTTCGGAGCTCTATGGTGGAGATGGTGATGTGTCAACAGGAACTGGGTTACTATCGGCTGGGGTTGGGGTTAGATTGGGTGAAGCTGGTTCTCTGTCCATCACAGTAGGGGTACAATCTGCGAGAGTTTGGATTATGTGTGGTAGGGCTGGTTCTTGTGCATGTACAACCGGGGTGCTATCTCCACCAAGCGGTAGCACTGTTTTATTTGAAGACCGTGTTTTTAGTCCGCTAGATACTGGCATCACCCGCTCCAATTCAAATGGCTGATAAACAGGAAACATAGTTGAATGTACAGACATTGTATGAGAGACAGATGCAATAGATAGTGTGGAAAAAGAGGGCATGAAATAGTTGACATGTATATTGTTTAACTAAAACGGATAGCATAACATAATTTCACATATATGATGTCTATCTAAACTGGATAGCATATTATAACATAATTCAAAGATATGATGAATAACTAAACAAGGTCGCATGACATAATTCACCTACATGTTATCTAAGTAATCAGGATCACATCATTTAATTCACATAAGTGATTTATATGCTAAACAGAGGGCATTCGATATGATGTCTGAACTAAGAACATGGTGTTGAATATTGTGTATATAATGTCTAAACTATGCAATGCAAGACACTATATGCATGATATGAGCAGTATAACCGTGCCAAGTTAGAGCATACACCTCAGTGGGGGAATAGGACTGGTCATCTGTCTCTGAATCCATCTCTGAGGAGCTATCGGGACCCAACAAGAGATCTGCTTCGATAGGTAGCATTGTCTGCTCTGAAGGCCTTGTTTTCACTCCAGATTTTTCCATCTCCCACCCAAATGGTTTATTCACAGGAAGAGTAGTTTAATGTACAAACATTGTCGACAAATGGAAATGTAATGAAGAAAAGGATGGGCAAGATATCGTTCTAATATATGATTCCTGGTTAAACAGGATGGCATCGCACATTTCACATATATTATTGCTGGATAAAAGACATGAGACTGCATAATTCCCATAAATGATATACAAACTGAACAGGTGGCATTACAGAACATGTCTAAACTAAGCAGATGACATATATGATGTCAAAAGTAGGCACTGCAAGGCAACATATGCATGATATGACTAACATCATCATGCCAAGGTAGAGCAAACCCCTTGGGGCTAAATAGGAGTGGTCAGCGGCGTGTGAATCCGCCTCAGAACAGATATCTACCTCTGGATTACAATCTGGAGAGGGGTGGGGAGGGTTTGCCATTGAACCCACCATGGAGCGATGTTTGCATGACATTGTATTGCCGCGCAAAACTCTTCTCTTTTTCTCTACATGTTCAGCATGACTGTGTACAATATCTAACATGCATACGAAAAAAATATGGTGAGATTATGTAAGAAGAGCATGCAGAAATTTAGAGTGATGGTAACAACCAGTGGATGGATCCAAAAATAATGATAGCAGGCTGATGATTGCTTTAATTTAATAAAAAGACAGATGATGATTGCTTTGCTATTTGTTTCCACCCAAGATGAACAACATAGGCATACCCTAGGTGAACCAGATATTAGACAGACATACTATTCATTGCTGCCTCGATATGTGCCCCACAAATAATTTAGAATGCAAGTTTGAACATTATTTTGGACCTGACTTGGGAGTCCAAGAGCTGAACAGGACGGTAAAGTAGCAGGTAATTTTAAGCAATGCATAACATAAGCAGAAACAAAAGAGTGCAACCTCTCTTATGGACCCGTGTACTCCTCAGGTTCATCTATTGAGTCGATGATGGTGATGCCGTTGCGGTGGGTGCCGGCGGCAGGGAAGGAGATCTGAGGCGGCGAAAGAAGGCCAGGAGTCGTGATGTCTGGTTTGGTGGATGCTTCTGTCGATGGAGCAGCTTAGGTGAGGTGGACGACGTCACGGCAGGAGCAGGACAAACCACACAAAGTTTCGTTTGACACCTACCTGTAACTGAAGTAATTCTGTAAGGGCTCATTTGGCTTGCATGATTCTAAAAATGCAGGGATAGGAAAAACACAAGAATATGATAGGAATGCACATGGTAAATAGAGCATTTGTAAACACATGATTTCTGTCAACTTGGGTGTTTGGTTTACAGGAATTGGAAGAGCAGAGGAATGCAAAGAAACATGGCCAAAATAAAGTGAAACCATATGAAAGCGTGTACAGTTAGAATGTTATTCTGCCACTAATGCACTTGGTCTTGTTTTCATGCATAGGATTTCGAAAAGTAGGTCCAGGTGGATGTTTTGCTTCATTCCTTTCAACAAAATGCATGAATAATTGAATAGTAGAGTGCCATTGGAAAATTCCCTATTGCTATGTTTTTCCGTTGAACCAAAATAGCCCTAATGGATCGATGTGAATGTATAGTAATAAGTGATGCAACAAGTGTACAACCTCTTTGCCGTAGCCGTGTCGACCTCAGCATCATTGGGTTGGTCGCTGAAGCAGTTGAGGCAGAGGTGGCTGTCGGAGGTGTGGAGGAAGATCTGAGGAATCTGTAGATGGTGTCCAGGGCACTGCTCTGTTGTGATGGATCATTCTGTAGTTGGAGCAGCTCCGGTGAGCCGTAAGACGTCAAGGCTGAAGCAGCACAAGACAGACATCATCAATATCAAGTGGGATTCTAATAGCATATCCAATAGATGATGTAAAATAGATGTAAAATTTACATCACCAAAAACCACCTGACTACAACAGATGAGGTAAAAACTGTTGACTCTGAACTTAACTATCAAAACTGAAATTTACTGTGGAATCTGAATGCTACTGTCGAAACTGAACGCAATGGTAGCAGAGAGGCACTTGACATGTAGTTTAGGGAGGGCGTGCAGTTCATCTTCAACCTGCACCCCCCTGAGCCGCCAGCCACCACCGGCCGAACCACCGGCCCCAGCGCCGCCTCGCCGCCCCGAAACAACTCCCTACCGCTGCCCCGGCCAACCCTCTAGGCCCCCCCACCCTGAACCCTAAGATAGATAGTGGGGTACCTCTCCGGCGAGACCCCGTCCTCACTGCGGGTGGTTCTTAACTCCGGCGAGCCCCGCCCCCAACCACTGAAAATCGACTGACCCAAAAGTCGATTCAGTCGACTGACGTGTGGCTAAATCGGAGCAGAGCAGTAGCACGAGCGAGGGGGGGAGCAGCAGCAGCAGTCGGGCGAGCGAGCGATCAAGCGAGAGCCGGAGCAGCAGCCGTAGCACGAGTGAGCGAGCGAGAGCCGGAGCAGCAGCAGTAGATCCGGATGGTATGGACGCCGCCGCTGAAGGGGCCTCACACTAGGGGAGAGACGCCATGGAGATGTCGCCCGTGGCGCCGGCTTCAAGGTAGCCGCTCCATGGGGGTGCGGGATGGAGCACCGTCGGTGCCGAGAGGTCGAGTTAAGGAGATGGTGCGATGTGATGAGTGTACAACCTCTTTGGCGGCGCCGAGTAGGCCTAGGGTTCGTCCGAGGAGTTGGTGAGGATGTTGCGGTTCCGGTGGAGCAGGTTAAGGCGACGCTGTGGGGATGGAGCAGCCGCGATAGACGAGGCGATCATCAGAGCAGCTCCTTGGAGGTGGAGGACGGGGCGGCTGAACCGGCGGGACGACGAGATGGATGACGGATCCTCATCCGGGGAGGTGGACAAGGGACGTCGAGCTGTTGCGGTGGACGATGTCATTGGGGAAGAGGCTCCAGCTAGGCAGCGGTGAGGTGGCGGACAGTGGAGGGTGGGGTTTCGCGGATGGAGCGGATAGGCTATGGAGGCTGGGATTTCAAATGGCAAAAAGGGGGCGATGGGAGGGGGTGAAGCATGACTTAGGGACGCGCCTGTCCAAAATGTAGGGTGTGTTACAAAAGTACCCCCCACCGATTTGAACTAGCGGCCCTTTCGGCTCAGGGTTAGAAGGGGGATTTCACATGTCGATATTTGGCAGCTGGAGGGAGTTTTCGCGCGCGTTGTAATTTTGGGATAGCAAGGCGCGGGTTGTGAAGGTGCCAGTTTTGGGAGCACGATATCAGAATTTTCGGGATATAAAAAGACACAGGTTCAATTTTAGGGACACGCCTAACGTGTAGTAATATTGTACTTGTACGTACCAAATCATGTCGCACATCCCTGAACCAAAAATAAAACGAAAAAATAAAACTATTCACACCACACAAAGAGAGAGTCTTGCCCCGTTTTACTATACAAATGCTATTCAAAGCTACTCCCTCCTTCCATCTATATAGGGCCTAATGCGTTTTTCGATGCTAACTATCACCAAATATTAGAGCAATAATATATGACATGCAACTTACACAAAGCACATCGTTGAATTCGTCTGTGAAAGGTTCTTTCAACGATATAATTTTCACATTGTGCATGTCATGTACTATTAATATTGTCAATAGTCAAAGGCGGTCTTAAAAATCTCATTACGCCCTATATAGATGGAAGGAGGTAGTATGAATCCATGTTATGTCCGATTAAATTTTTTCGCTTGCTGTATAATGCATGTAACCTACTCATACCAACATTTTAGTGCATTCCAAATGTTTATACTACCGCTTCAATTCGAACTAAATTTGCATTCATTTCTCTATTTCAATAAGAATCTACAATCATGATTGTTTCCAACTTCAACCATCATTCGTGTATTACCTTAATAACACACCACATGATTACTATAGAGATAGATATGAACTATGTGTACTACATGAACTCGAATTCTATTTTTTGAATACACTTGATGTTCATTCCAAATAATAGTACATTTGATGTACTAACTATATATTCATAATCTAAACCATGTTCCATACGTACACCGTGTTTATCACACAAAGTATAGTGCCCCGCCCCCAACATTATGACAAGTATTTAGACCTGAGCTGCAAAAGCCACACATTAGCCCAAATTATAATCAATGTTCTACATTATGATATCTTCTTCAAGTATCTGTATCCACTTTTTATAATGAATTATGATCTTTGTTCGTCTTTTACACCTTCATGATCCTCTTCTATTTGTAGCTAGCTAGCGCTAACTTTCTATCGTGCATGCACACACCCACCCCCGTCTCACCCACCCTTTAGCGCCCCCTCCATCGCGCACGTTCATTACTTCTCTGTAGGTCGTCCACCCGCGGTGTGTGTAGGCCCCCGGCTCCTTCTTTCCGGCACACACCGGTCGATATACCTCTCTAGCCAAGTGTGCCTACAACAATCACATATATACTTCCCCTCTTCTCTTCTCACCGTCCATGCCCTCCTATGTCCAATACGATTCCACGCAGGTGCACACTCCTGCCCCTCTTTTCATTGATCACATACTCACACACTCCTCCCCCCTCGACATGGTAGGCCTCTCGCACCACCTCGTAGCCGCACCCTCTCCCCCTGTCTGTCTCTCCGGACCTTATTTGCTTCTAACACATGCAGGCGTGTATATGAACTGATCTCCCTACATATAGCCAAGTCGACTATAGTTTGTTTTCACCAAGCACCAATACACTTACCTTGCTAGTTATGTCTCTCCCTTTCTCGGACACACGATGGTTGATCTTCCTATGTAGTTATGTATGCTTACCACAACCATATCTTCTCCCCTCATCATCCTTGAATACCTCCCGATCCGTCTCTCACACGCACGTGCATAGACAGAGAGACATCCCCCGCCCTTTCTTATTGATATTGCACTCATACCCTCCGTTTGTCTAGCAGGCCTCTCCCACCATTTGTGAGACGCCACTCCACCACCAACCCTCCGGCGCTCTACCTTTGTCTTTTTCCCAACCTTATTCCTCTGCTACACATATCCATGGATGTCGATCGATCTCCCTCAATACATAGCTAGGTCTCTTTCCTTCCCCACACATATACTAGTCGATCGGTCTCTGCCCCCCCCCCCCCACACACCGATAGTCGAACATTGTAGGTAGGTATCCATGCTACGGAGAAAAACCGCACCTCTGCCCTCTCAAATTCAAGTAGGCCAGCCGCCCTGTATCTTTGATGTGGGCAAACACAAATTCGATGGCACTCTTTATCCATCGCGCAGCCACACACTTCATCCCTATTTTCAATTCTATCGATATCTCACGTCCATGACTCCGTTTCACACACATTGCATATGTTATGTTTTTCTATTTGAGATATCATCAACACATTGCTTCTGTTTCACACAAACCATCTCTCTCACACCCACCCACATACGTACCTGCACCTAAAGAAGAAGTGCATGCAGGACGCACATACTCACGTCTCGTTCCCGGCCACACCCGCGCGGGTACATGGTGGAGTTCATTTCTGTATAAAAAGGCAGCCCACGTGATAATTTGACGCGTGTAGCGGTTGTTTACTCGAAGGAGGGTCGGGTACCACGCCTACACGGAACAAAGTTCGACTTGACGCGTTAGCAGCAAATAAAGTTATATATTGCTCAATGGCACGTACAGAATATAAAACGATTGCCATGGGGAAAATGGAAAAATGGGTTTGTCTCTTGTCACACCATCTCAAACAAGGCGGCCGTGGCCTCTCTCTCTCTCTCTCTCAGTGTTGGTCAGTGATCCGGCCGCATCCCGTCCGCTGTGGAAAGGGAGGATGTGCATCGTCTTTCCATTCGACGGCGTTGAGGCATCATGTCCCGATCTGCGGTACCCGCCGTTCTCTCTGACCAAGCTCCAGCGTGATAGGGCCTTCGCCACTTGCTTGATGCCGTAGTATGGGCAGATCTCGGCCACTGGCGCCCTCCTAGTAGCATCTTAAAGACCCTCAGGTACAGGTTCCTCAAGCCTTTCTCCACTGCCCATCTTCCCACGTTGCTGCATGTGGATCTTCTTAGTTGTTTGGTTAAATCGTATCTCGGCCGACATACTTTCCATCTTGCAATCTCGTCCTCAAACCATTTTTAATAAACCACCATGTGCTATCTTTCCCTTATTACATGGAACATACTTCTTTTTTGTCAGCGCATGTGTCTTCAACTCGTGTTATTGGGCAGTAATTGTTTCCTTTCGATCTCCTTTTGCAAACAGGGCTATCCATTTTCACCATGTTGCTATTGCGACCTTTTTATGAACTGCACAAATCACCTTTTTCTAAAGAGTGTTTTGTGCAGTTCCGCCAAAATGTCAGACGGGCAACATTTTTAAATTTCTGTGGGACTGCGGAAAGGGAGATTGGTTTTGCTATCCTCCTCATCCAACTCCGTGCCAAATCTTCTCCAACAAGAAGTTAGTCGTAAAGAGAGATCATAGAGGTGATCGACTTCTATTTATGTGTGTTATGTTTCATCATTTAGTTCCACTATTATTGTAGTCACACTGACTGGATATCTTTGCAAACAGGGATGGTCCGCTCGATTTTAGTGGAGCTGCACAAAATGATCGGATTATGGTTGTCGGTGTTCTCGGAATGGGGGTCCCCAGACTTGCCCGCCTGCGGCGTGGCTCAAGTGGTGGCCCAGTACGGCCCATCTTCCTCGACTCAAGCTCAAGACCCTTGCGAGGGACCAAGCCTCGCGGGGCGGACGGCAGAAGGCATCCTCAGGAGCGGCCTCGCCAGGCAAGCTCGCGAGGAGGCGGAGAGATCAAGGCAAGGGTACCTCGCGAGGTGCTGATGATGCAAGCCATGACGATCGAGGCCAGGCGGGTGCCGGCATGTCCAGGGTCCTTGTTTCCTCTTCGGTGCAAAGGGGGCAAGCGCAGGCGCGGAGTACCGAGGCATCAAGTAAAGGTTGCCATTCCAGTGCAACGAGACCAAGGCCCGCAGGGCGGCAGGACGAAGGTCATCGTGGAGCCCAAGACGATGTCATCGCCAGTGCCTTTGGCAGTCGAAGACCAACTTTAGTCAGGATAAGTTGTACTAGATGTTCCCCTTCAAAATGGCCGTTGTTGGCACCCTTCCCGCTCAATATTTGGGCAGAGGACCAGGGCCTCTATATATAGGACTAGCCACCACAGCAGGAGGGACGGCTCACCTTGAGAAGGCAACTAGGATCGAATCCTTCCCAAGCAGAACACCACACCACCACAAGAACACCCCTCGCGAGGTTGTTCTTCCTTTGTACTGTTCATCATCAGCCCCTGAGGTAGTCCACACACCACACACTGGAGTAGGGTATTACACCACAATGGTGGCCTGAACCAGTATAAACCTCGTGTCCCTCGTGTTGTTCATCAAGTAGTCTAGATTATCAGCGAGGAGTTGGGACGTGGGTTGGTAGAGGAAAGTTCTTCGCGCGCACCCCAGAGTTTGAACCTTAAGGGTTGGCCGGAACCCCACATCTGACATTTGGCGCGCCAGGTAGGGGTGCGCCAGAGCTCTCCCTGTCGACGACCCATTCTCCATCGATGCCTCGCTTCACCCTCATGGCGGGCAACGCGCCGCCCGCTCCGGCCGCAGGGGCCGGCGCCGGCCCTGGGGGCTCCGAGCTTTGGCCCCCGCATTGCGACAGGTGCGGTGGCCAAACAAATTCAAGCCAGAGATGCCGCCACGCTACGACGGCGTGGCGGATCCGCTAACTTTCCTGCTGGCATATGAGGAGGCCGTCCTCAAGGCCAGAGGAGACGACCGGGTCATGGCCAACTGGCTGCCCATGGCCCCCGTCGGCGTCCCGCGCATGTGGCTACTCCACTTACCAGCGTCTTCGGTGACCTCCTGGGAGGAGCTGCGCAGCCTCTTCCTCGCCCGCCATGCAGCACCGACGCTCCCCGTCGTCACGGCTCTCCTAGGTGGCTTGCAAGCCCCACCCGCGAGTCGCCACGTCAAGCCGTTCGTCCGCCAGATCGGCACTGCCCTCGCTCGCAGCCAAGCTCCTCCGGGATGGGTGGCACCCAAGGCCGACTTGATCTTCAGCTAGGATGATCACCTCGCCAATGCTGCTTGCTCGGGTGCGCTCCCAATGTTGTGTACTCCAACCATCTGCCAAGTGGCCGTCACCAGGACCCTCATCAATGGTGGGCCGGCCTCAATGTGCTCTCAGTCGAGGCCTTCAATCTCCTCCACGTGCCGCTGGAGCGACTTCGACCCAGCCAGCCCTTCTCGGGTGTCGGGGGCAGCTCCACCGGATCCTTGGGGCAGATCCGCCTCCCGGTAACCTTTGGCACCCAGGACAACTTCCGCACGGAGCTGGTCGACTTCAACGTCGCCCCCATCGGCCTCCCATACAATGCCATCCTTGGCTACCCAGCCTTGGCCCAGTTCATGGCAGCAACCCACCCAGCCTACAACCTGATGAAAATGCCCGGGAGCAGCGGCGTCCTCACCGTGGCCGGGGACGCAAAAGATGCCCTGCAGGCGCACAAGCTCGCTTTCAAGGCGGCCACAGTAGCGCAGCCCACCAGCGCTGACCCCCTCAGGGCCAAGGGGGCTGCACCAACCAAGAAGAGGCAACTTTTCTCCCAAGACAAAGCGGAGACCAAGCAAGTACCAGTCGACGAGGACGGATCCTCTGGCGCCACCTTTACCATAGGCGCCAATCTCGACCCCGAGCAAGAGGAGGCCCTAGTGAAGTTTCTGCGCGCGAACAAGGAGGTGTTCGCATGGGAACCCAAATAGCTGGCAGGGGTACCCAGGCAGGTGATCGAGCACCACCTGAACGTATGCCCAAACGTACACCCCGTGAAGCAGAAAGCAAGGCGGCAGTCCACTGAGAAGCAGGCCTTCATCACCCAAGAAACCCGCAAGCTAGAAGTTGCGGGAGTCATTCACGAGGTCTGCTATCTAGAATGGCTGGCGAACCCTGTCGTTGTGCCAAAGAAGGGAGGAAAGGAGCGCATGTGCGTCGATTTCACCAACCTCAACAAGGCCTGCCCTCAAGATTTGTTCCCGCTTCCCCCCATCGATCAAATCGTCGACTCTACCGCTGAGTGTGACCTGTTGTGCTTCCTGGACGCTTTCTCGGGCTATCACCAAATCAAGATGGCGGTAGAAGATGGGGAGAAAACGGCCTTCCTGACCCCGTGTGGGGTGTACTGCTACACCTGCATGCCGTTTCGATTGCGCAACGTTGGCGCAACCTTTCACCGACTGATGCACATCGCCTTGGGTCGGCAGCTCGGAAGAAACGCCGAGGCTTATGTCGATGACATGTGGTGAAGTCTCGGGAGGCAAAGACCCTGATACAGGACCTGGAAGAAACATTCGCGAGCCTGCATGAAGTGGATCTGCGGCTTAACCCAGAGAAATGCGTGTTCGGTGTTCCTTCTGGCAAGCTTCTGGGCTTCCTCGTATCCCACAGAGGGGTCGAGGCCAACCCAGAGAAGGTCAAGGCAATCGAAGACATGAGTCCACCACAGACTCTCAGGGAAATGCAGAAGCTCGCCGGGCGAGTAACCACGCTAGGGCGCTTTATCTCCAAGCTAGGGGAACGCACTTTGCCCTTCTTCAAGCTGATGAAGAGAAAGGGGCCATTCAAATGGACTCAAGAGGCTGAAGAAGCGTTCCAGGATCTAAAGAAATACCTGACCAGCCCCCCTGTGATGGTGGCTCCACGCCCTCGGGAGCCCTTGGTGCTCTACCTCACCGCCACTCCATACTCCGCCAGTGCAGCTCTGGTGGCGGTCCGAGAGGAGCGCCGAGCCAAGGCCGACTCGGCCACAACCCCGACCGCTGCGGCTCGAGGCCAGGAAGGCCTTGCGAGGGCCACAACCTCGGCGGACTGGAGTCAGCCTGAGCAGGGAGATGCTTCCGGGGCCGAGGGGACCTCGCCAAGCGATCAGGAGCCGGGGGCTCCAGCGCCCCTGGAGGTGCTCCACTCTCCGGGGGCGCTGGCTCCATCGACACGCCCACCCTTGTCGAGCATCCCGTGTATTTTGTCAGCACGGTGCTGCCGGACGCGAGGGTGCGATACCCCATGCCCCAGAAGCTCTTGCTCGCGTTGTTGGTGGCCTCTCGGAAGCTACGACACTACTTCCAAGGTCACCCCATCAAGGTCGTCTCGACATATCCATTGGAAAGGGTACTCAGGAGTCCCAACTCAGCGGGAAGGGTCGCCGAATGGAACATCGAGCTGCAAGCATTTCAGTTGGAATTCAGCATGACGAGGGTCGTCAAGGGAGCCGCACTTGTAGATTTTGTAGCAGAATGGATAGAGGCGCCAGGGCTTGAAGCAGGCGAAGACCGGTCACTTTCTCCAGGAAGTGAGGCGCCGGACGGTTGGGTTATGTACTTCGACAGAGCCTTATCACGACATGGCGCGGGGGCTGGCGCGGTGCTCATATCCCCCACTCAGGACAAACTCTACTACGCCGTGCAACTCTGTTTCCAGCATGGAAAGAAGGTTTCTAACAATATAGCAGAGTACGAGGGGCTGATAGCGGGCTTGAAAGCTGCAGTGGCCTTGGGCGTAAAGCGCCTCATCATCAAAGGTGATTCACAGCTCCTCATCAACTTCTCCAACAAGGTGTATGAGCCGAGGGACGAGCACATGGAGGCGTATCTAGCGGAGGTCCGCCGAATTGAGAAACAATTTTGGGGTTTGGAGTTGTAGCATGTGCCCCGCGACACCAATCAAGAGGCTGATGACATCGCCAAAAGGGCATCCAGGCGGCTGCCTCAAGAGCCCGGTGTCTTTGAGGAAAGGCTCTTTAAACCCTCGGCAGCAGCACAACCATCAAGCGCAGCGCAGTCTCAGGAGAAGCTCCCTCAACCGCCTGCCTCAGGAGCACGCTTGCTCCTGGTGCTGGAGCCTCAGGAGGGATCTTGGACCGTGGAACTCAAGAGTTACCTAATGCAAGGGACCCAGCCGGAGAAGGAGGAGGACGCAGAACGCGTGGCGCGGCAAGCCACAACCTACTGCATTCAAGATGGAGAGCTCTACCGGAAGCAGCCGAACGACGTGTCCCTATGTTGCATTTCCAGGGAACAGGGGAAAGAGCTGCTGGCAGACATACACGGAGGAGATTGTGGGCACCACTCATCGTCACGAACCCTCGCTGGCAAGGCGTTCCGCAGCGGGTTCTACTAGCCCACAGCACTCAACGACGTCGTTGAGCTAGTGAAAGCTTGTGAAGCCTGCCAATTCCACGCCAAGCAGATCCATCAGCCAGCTCAGGGCCTGTAGACCATACCCCTCTCATGGTTGTTCGTAGTTTAGGGGCTAGACGTCTTGGGCCCGTTTCCCCGGGCGCCAGGGGGCTATCGCTACCTCTACATTGCCATCGACAAGTTCACCAAGTGGGCCGAGGTGGAAGCTGTCCGCACCATCCCAGCAGGCTCTGCAGTCAAGTTCATCAAAGGCCTCGTGAGCCTCTTCAGAGTGCCTAATCGCATCATCACCGACAATGGTTCGCAATTCACCAGCAATCTCTTCAAAACATACTGTGCTAACCTTGGAATGCAGATATGCTATGCTTCGGTGGCGCATCCTCGGAGCAACGGCCAGGCTGAACGAGCCAATGCTGAAGTCCTGAAGGGCCTCAAAACCAGAACCTTCAAGAAGAAGCTGGAGGCCTGCAGCAAGGGCTGGTACAACGAGCTCCAGTCTGTGTTGTGGTCCATCCGCATGACCGCAACCAAGTCGACTGGCGAAACCCCATTCTTCCTCGTCTATGGAGCGGAGGCGGTCCTCCTTCACGAGGTCAAGCGTCGCTGGTGTTCGATGAAGCGCAGCAGGACGCCATGCGGGGGACGAATCTCGTTCTGGGGGAGGAATGCCGTCGGGAGGCCGCGCTATGGGCGGCAAGATACCAGCAGGCGCTGCGGCGGTACCATTGCCACAGCATCCGCCCCAGGAATCTCGAGGAAGGGGACCTCGTGCTCAGGTGGGTGCTCTCCAGGCAAGGGCTGCACAAGCTCTCTCCCATGTGGGAGGGCCCGTTCAAGGTTGTTCATGTTTCCAGGCCCGACTCCGCACGCTTCGAGACCCAGAAGGGGGTACCCATCCCGAACGCGTGGAACATTCAGCACCTCTAGAGATTCTACCCTTGAAGTGAGGCCTAGTGCCTGCGAGGAAAGGCCCGGAGCCTGTGAAGAAGGCCAATTCCTGTGAAGCTTGTCGCTCTGAGAAAAGGCCTGGTGCCTGTGAAGAAGGCTAATGCCTGTGAAGCTCGACCCCCCCCCCAAGAAAAGGCCCGGTGCTTGTGAAGAAGGCCAATGCCTGTGAAGCTCGCCGCCCGTGACACTCTCACGTAATAATGAGTTGGGGTTGTACACGCCCCGGAGTCTCTGGAGTGCCGCCCCTGGGCCTCGGGGGCTCCCGCCCACGCCTAGTGGCAGCACTTAGCTCCGCGCTGGTGAGAAGACGTCAAAGACTAGATTAGGTGCCGGACGCGGCTTTTCATTTGCTTTCTATAGTTGGCTAGTTCATCTTTGTTTGGGACTTTAGTTGGAGTTGCTTTCGATGTTGTTTGCCGTCCCCGGCCTATGTTTCCTTGTCTTTGCCGCTCGCCTGACTCTTCTTTCCTTTCACAATCCTCGCAAGGGGGGCTGTGCGGGAACCCTCGCGAGTGTCTTCTGGCTTAATTTCGTAAGGTTACCCAACCTATGTTCAGAGCACTCCTCCCGGTCCATGCCCCACGGGCATCGCAACACAAACGCAGGACCTGAGCTGGTCACCCATGCAGCTGGGGGACGGAGCCTGTCCCTCTGGCTAATTTTTGCAGGCCTCAAGACGCACGACAAGGCCTCTGGCCGGAGCCTCCCGATGAAAAGGCCGTAACGAATCCCCTACCAAGCTAAGTTATTCCTACACATGAGCATGCAATACCGTAACATGGCATGGAAATGATAGAAACCGCATGATAATTAAAGGCAACAGTCTAGCACGCCCCCACGGGGCTCCACACTCCTCTCTCTATGCAGGTAAAACAAAATGGGCACGGCTCGCCTAGCGACAGCCGCAGAAGAGGATCTGCATCACCCTCCGGAGCTCAAGCGGACCCCTCCTCACGCTTCACTGAGGCGCACCGGTGGGACGATCCGCCGCCCCCCTCAAAGCGGGCACGACAGTGCTGTGGCTGGTCACGGCCGCCACTGGAGGAGCTTCTGTCAGATGGGGAGTCACCGAAGCTTGGCGAATTGCGAGCACCGCCTGGTGCGGGCCCGCCCTCGTCTTCACCGCTGCCGTCGCCGAGGCTGAGCATCCGGTCGCCATCATCACCTTTAGGACAACACCCGGCGCGGCGGCCTTCTTCTCCGAACACCCTCACAAAGAGGGTGGCGTCACCGTCAAACTTGAAGTGAAGGGTGCACCGCTGGCCCAGGCCACGAGCGCGGGCAAACTTCTGCCAACCGCGAGCCAGGGCCACATTCCCGGTGATGGAAACCTCCACCACCACCCAAGAGGCTCTGCTGCAGCAGCCGTCCGCCTGAAGCCAGAGCCCGCTAGTGGCACCAGCCGGCAGCTCGCCGGCGAAGAAGCGAGGGAGCTGAAGCCAGGTACTGGCCTGATCCTTCGACCAAACGACGAACTCCGGCAACACCTCCGCTGAGTGAAATCACGGGCGAGGAGGCCGCGCATCCACGGTGCGCCTCCCCCCACCTATCAAGCGGCCTTCACCAAGCAAGGGGCCACCGCCATGACCATGGGTGGCCCTCGTAGGAGTCGCGGGGCGCTTGCGAGGGCGACCTCGGCCGCGCTTAGCCAGAGGGGAGCCAGGCCCTTCCCGACGGGCCTTCCCCTTCTCTGCGGCCGAAAACTTCTTCATAGGCGCCATGAGACACAACGAGATCGTGGAGGGAGAGCAAGGGGGAAGAGGCGGAGCAAGGAGAGATAAAATGGGAGGGCTCATGCCATTCCATACTTATAGCCGGAGGAGGCCAACCGTCAGCCTCCATGATCGCAGGTAATCATGACTCATTTCGCATGCAGAGACCTGTCAAGTCGGGCAGTTGCCGAGGCGTCATGGGGAAGTGGAGACGCCCACGTCCGATCAACCGCCATGCGGCGCCCAAGGCCGCAGGCTGTTGGGGCCCGTTGCGCTCCGCACATGCCCCTTCACTTCCCTGCCAAGCCAAGTCCGAGCGCGCCTTGGGCCTGGGGGATACTGTCGGCGTTTTGGAAACGGGGGTCCCCAGACTTGCCTGCATGTGGCCTGCGGCGTGGCTCAAGTGGTGGCCCAGTATGGCCCATCTTCATCGACTCAAGCTCAAGACCCTCGCGAGGGACCAAGCCTCGCGGGGCGGACGGCAGAAGGCATCCTCAGGAGCGGCCTTTCCAGGCAAGCTCGCGAGGAGGCGGAGAGATCAAGGCAAGGGTACCTCGCGAGGTGCTCATGACGCAAGCCATGACGATCGAGGCCAGGCGGGCGCCAGGTGCACACCGGCATGTCCAAGGTCCTTGTTTCCTCTTCGGTGCAAAGGGGGCAAGCGCAAGCGCGGAGTACCGAGGCGTCAAGTAAAGGTTACCATTCCAGTGCAATGAGACCAAGGCCCATAGGGCGGCAGGACGGAGGTCACCGTGGAGCCCAATCCGACGTCATCGCCAGTGCCTTTGGCAGTCGAAGACCAACTTTAGTCAGGATAAGTTGTACTAGATGTTCCCCTTCAAAATGGCCGTTGTTGGCACCCTTCCCGCTCAATATTTGGGAAGAGGACTAGAGCCTCTATATGTAGGACTAGCCACCACAGCAGGAGGGACGGCTCACCTTGAGCAGGCAACTAGGATCGAATCCTTCCCAAGTAGAACACCACACCACCACAAGAACACCCCTCACGAGGTTGCTCTTCCTTTGTACTATTCATCATCAGCCCCTGAGGCAATCCACACACCACACACTGGAGTAGGGTATTACACCACAATGGTGGCCTGAATCAGTATAAATCTCGTCTCCCTCGTGTTGTTCATTGAGTAGTCTAGATTCTCAGCGAGGCATTGGGACGTGGGTTGGTAGAGGAAAGATCTTCGCGCGCACCCCAGAGTTCGAACCTTAAGGGTTGGCCGGAACCCCACATCCGACAGTGGTGTCCTTCATACACCTCTTTTTTTGCTACAGAGCTGGGTGAAACTAGCTGCCAATCAATGAACACTGTGCCAAGGAAATGGAGCCATGCCTACGAACAACATCGATCAATTATGTTTTTTTCTTTATTTGTACACCTTCTCACAACTTTGTCTTCAGTTGTGATGTGAATATTGGCGCTGATCTGCAAACCATTGAGATGCATTAGCCATGGTAGTTTCATTTGTATTTGATGGAATGTTGTAACGAGATAATCTCGAGGCAAGACACATGAATCCTAAGTTGAAACCTTTTTTTTCCTGCGGGAACCAAAGTTGAAACCTTCATAGCATCACAGTACAATTTCATTAAAATTATGCGTATATATAAACAAATCCTGAAGGATAGATAGCAATGCCAGAAACAATTCAACTTCGTTTCGCCGACATGTTGGACATCCTTCATCCGGCTCCACCTGCCATGCAGCAATATTCAGTGCACAACACATCCTTCATCCGGCACAACACAATATTCAGTGCGCCGCGGTAGTAATGACTAGTGAGTAGTCAAATCACAGAGCCCCACCTTCGCCACAGTAAGTTGCTCGGATGAAGCAACCATCATTTCTTTGTTCCTTGAATCCACTGGTACTCCCATATTCCCATAGTAATAAGTTACTCGGGCGAATCAACCATCACTATATCCGCTCACGTGTGATGACCACAAGAGCTATCCATTCAGATTGCATGTTAAAAAAATAAAGGTCGATAACTAATGCGGCAAGCTTTCAAAAAAAAGAAACTAATGCGACACCTCGGGCCAACGCGGCCAGATCGCATTTTGCACGAGAAATTACACACCATGTTTCGTTGACATGTGGTCCCGTTCCAACATACCAGTGGGACGACGGTGAGTCCTTTTCTACTAGTATTTCCGAACGGACGTGTAGGCCAGGGCTCCTCTTCGTGTACCATGGAAAACTGGCAACCGTCCACTGACTCTTCGACTTTCCCTCTTGATTTGGAACTTCTGTCGCACGCTCTTCCTCTCGCTCCTCCACTTTCCTTTAGCCATTCACCCTTCCTTCTGCCATTGTTCGATCGTCTTCTCCATGGAGGGAACAAGCCGGAAACGACCCCGTTATTCTTGCCCTGATCTGAAAGATGACGCGGTGGAGGAACTCATTGATCGGTGCGATGTCATCACCTCGGCTAGCATGGCAGGTTCATTCAAGACCATTCTCGACTCAACTAATAACATAATTACAAGGAACCCAAGGGTCAAGGAGTGGTTTGATCTCCCCTATCTTCTTCGCCGTGACCCTGATGACTACTGGCACGGGGACGACGGAGGCCTCGCCTTATGCAAGTTGACGTCGCTTGATAATGATACGTATGATGTTAAGATGCCATCGCTTGAGGGCAAAGGATTGGGCAGGCGCAAATGGATATTGGGTTGTTTATATTGGGTACAACTGCGAGTGGGAACTTGTGAATGTGTACACTTGTCACCGGGTTCCACTTTGAAAAATCTCAGCAGACTACCTAGAGGTTGAGCACACCGGTATTGTACGCACGTTCAAATAGATCATGGTGACTATCTTCTATGGAAGATAGCAATTTATTGAGTTCCCAACCGCTCTTGGAATTACAAGAACTATGAAGTTGGTTCTATCTTCGACAAGCTTGTTGCCGTCCTTTGTGGTTCGACTCGATGGATATTTCTCAAAAATCAGTTTCTATACACGAATGTGTACTGTGATGCAATTCAATACGAGGGTCTTGTGTTTGCTTCCACCACTCACGTCATTGTTTTTGCATGGGATCCTTGTAGTTTCGGTATGTTTGTCTTCCATTGTAATTATAATTGTTTCATCCACATGCATGTGGGTTAGCAAGTTTCCCTTTACTAATTAACCTTCTTCTTGTGTTTCCTATGTCCGATGAACATTCCACCACCTATACTTGAAAAAATTTATAACCAAGGGGGAGATGACGATGGTGATGATCACAAGCATGAGGACGAGCAGAACGTATATACTCAGTGGCGCCTGGCAACTAATTCCGATGGATCACCTCTTCTGTCTGTATACAACGCACTGAGTTTGTTACTACTGAGGGAGCACGTGTTATCTCCCATGGTCGCACTCTTCGGACCTATTCCAACACATGTTGCATGGTATTCGGGATGGATACTAGTGTGCTAGCGCCAACACCTTCTCCCTGGTACAGAATTGATAGTCTTGGAGAAAACTCGCTCTTCCTTGGACAAAACTATCCGATGATGTAAAGGCGATCCAACTATTGTTGACACAACATTACTAGTACCATTTATGAGAAGCAACTGTGTCTATACCTCGAACATTTGGGTGGTTCCCTACCCTGGTACTGATATAGTAGGCCGCTTCAGCCTGGATGATCAGTCCTACGTTGGTTTCGAGATCGACAATAGATGGCCCGTCCCAGAGAATCACTTGTGGTTCAAAGCAAGTGTTTCCAACGCCGAGGATTGGTTGAGTTGAAGTTCATTTCATTGCTTGTTATTTGTTGTGTGATGAAAACTTCAGTATTTATAATGTATCCTCGTTGTCGATGTGGGTTGATGACCTGTTGTATGTAATAAAATGATATGCCTGTGATAAACTTACTAAATTTATGAATGGCTTTCGAGTCGCTTCTCTGAGTGAGTGGTGCGATGAGGCAAAAAAATATTTTCCGAATACATAATTGTACGTGCATTGCAACAGGTTATTGGATGAGGCCAATCAACAATAGTAGTACTAGCTTCACATGCTTTGCGCGTCGGGCGGGTGTTTTATTATAGCCATATGTTAATGTGTTCGCTGTACGTAACCAACACCTCGAATCCTCGATACTAGTACTATATAAGTAGTAGGAGTAGTAGGATGGCATGGGCCGGAACAAGCATTCACGTCCAGGAGTAGGGCACACGCCACCACCACGACATCCATGTGACACCATATTATTTCTTGGAGTCCGTGCTAGAGCAATCTCTTCAACCTTGTCATTTCTCTAAATTCAGCCACCGTGCGGCGGGTGAGGTGCTGATAGTCGGTTTCCTCAACTGCGGTCCCACTTGTAAGGCCAACTCCAACACATGACCCCAAACGGACCTCCGTTTTGCACAAACTGCAACGATAATTTTGACTAGAAAAGCAAGACCAAAGAAAACAAGAACCACAAGAATACATTTTACTACTAGAAGATATCCAACTTCCATAACTGCTCCTATAAGTTGTATTAGTGCCTTCTCGATGCATTCATTATTGATCTACGGAGGCTCGATCTTGCGTGCTTCTTTCTTCTTCGAGTGTAAAGAAGTACATGTTGCTTCCTCGCATCTAGTCTCATGTCTAGCCTCCATTCTAGTAGGAGTATCAACAAGTGCACTAGTCTCATCTCTAGCCTCTATGCTAGCTAAAAGTGCTATAACATCTACTAAATTGCGCTCTATCAATATATCGATGTACTCTTCTTCCCAATACCAAAACTTGCATCCATTCTACTCCCTCCGCTCCACAATACATGCCTTCTATTTGTCAAAATATAGATGTATCTAGACATGTTTTAGTATATAGGTACATCCATTTTTGGACAAATAGAAGTCAAGTATTTTGGAACGGAGGGAGTACACAATAAAAAAATTAAGATACCACAACTAGTCTAATCCGAGAGCACAACCAAAGATTTGGTCGGGTTCTTCCTCCTTTTGCCGACAAGTGGGACATCCAGCATCCAGGTCGTGTCATGCAAGAAAATAGAGTGGTAGTTGAAGCCACGTGATGTGCATCTTGGGTTAAACTGTAAATAGAACCTTACTACTCTTGAGTAACTCCAAAAGCGGCCACCGAAGATCTTTATTGGATTTGTTTTTCATCACCAGCACGTCGAGGTGAAAGATGTGCAGGTTCAGTGGGTCCTCTTGCGTTTTCATGACATGTGGGACCGCATGTGAGCAAATAGACAATGGGCTCTGCGCGTCCGCTGGCTGGCTGAGAAGAGAGATAGAGGAGGGCTGAGCACGGACTCCAGGAAATTTGTTCTACGTAACCAGCACCTCAATATTCACGTGTGGTTGTTTCTAGAATAAAAAAGGAGGTACCCATACTTATGTTACTCCCACTACGCCTAGCCTAAGGTTAGTAGGTGACCTTGCGTTGGCTCTTTGCCTCTTCCGGAAGTCGATGGTTCTACAGTAGTACTTCTGGCAATCTAACACCAAATGAACTGTTGCACGTCCACCGCTTGTAAGCAAATGTTTCTCCTCGTGCTGCGAGCCACCGTGCATGCGTTGGCGAGGGAGAAGGCGTAATCAAGCTTCTCGTCGTTCTGCGAGTTGACAGGACACATCAAAGTTATTTAGTACGCACTCTCTCCAAAAAAGGCTGGCCATGTCATTGCTACCATCCCGTGCTCCATCGTTGAGTACATGCACTATTCACGTGCCATCGAGGAGAAAAAATATTGCGTATGTACCACCGAAGTGCACGACTCACTTACGCACTGCTTATCTGATTATCTCCATTTTCTTGCATGACGTGTGCACCTTGATGCTAGATGTCTCGCGTGTTGGGAAAAGGATGAACAAAGCTCAGGTAAAAGAAAAGAGTTGAAGAGCATAGATTCCCGACGACCGAGAAGGAGCAAGGAACCTCGCGGTGGAGCATCTGCAAGGAACCTTGCGCGTTTTCCCCTGTTTTTTTGCCACCTACCCACCTATAAACAAATAAAAGAACATGAACTTTTTGCTAACCACTAGAAACGGTACATCAGGATGCTAAGTTGAAGATGTTTTATACTCCCTCTATTCCCAAATATAAGTCTTTTTAGAGATTTCAATAAGGGATTACATACGAAACAAAATGAGTGAATCTAGACTCTAAAATATGTCTACATACATCCGTATGTTGTAGTCTATTTGAAATGGCTAGAAAGACTTATATTTAGGAACGGAGGGAGTAGTTTATATTGAATTATTGATAACCACGCAACAAGCCACGCATGTACAAGACACATGCAGCCACGCATGTACACAAGCCAACGCACTAACTCCATCTGATCCAACTCATGCACATACGTGCACAGCATGGAGCACACAACGCACGTACACAACACGTGCATGCACACACGCTCGACCGCAGAATGCGCGTGAATAACAGATGCATGCGCACACACTCGGCTGCATGGAGGCATGCGCCATCTGTGGCGACATCCGGTTCGTCGTGCTACAACGAAGCTTGCACGCAATAGCGCATACACATCTCTTGCAGCACCTCTTTGCCGTTGTTGCTCAACTACTAGTCGGATACGAAGACGACCGCAGCCTCGGCCTTATAGCTAGCACCGATGGAAAAACATGCACGCTGCACGCACACGAGCACGTATGGAGTGCCCACGACATGGTGGTGGTTCGTCCCCAGTCGCCTCTACTCCTTCTGCGCATGTTGTCTATCAAGGCGGCTGCATGCTAATGATGATGCGGGTGAGATCTTCTAGGACTCAGATGATGACGAGGAAAATTATGAGACACAAGGTGACGTACACTGTCAAGGTCCATGGTCAATGGGGTGCTAGTAAGTTCTTAGATGTGCTTAGAGCAAGTACAATAGAGTTGAGTCGGCGGGCTATAAGAGAAGACGAGAGAGAAGGTAAGCGGGCTCTTCGTGAAGAGCCAGCTCTAGCACGTGCTCCTAGGCACTTTGTGAGAATGAAAGGTGGGCCACATAATAAAAAAGTAGTACACTCTTTTGATCTACTATTGTACATGTTGACTATAAGATGGGTTGTAGATGACATGGCACTGGCTTATAGCCAGCAGCTGGCTATACTATTAACCATGCTCTTAAATGAGGTGCTAAGTGCATTAAATGGCTTAGTAACTCAAGTCTTCAATGCATAGGTGCTTAGTTTATTGGTGCCACATCATATTTTATGCCTACGTGTCAGGCTTAGCAGCTATACATGGTGGAGCACTGGGAGAGGCCAAGGCTGGTCATAGTGGGGAGTAACTTATACTGTAACATATTACTATGTTACTCTAAACATCTCTATAAACCGGAAAGGAGGGAGTAGTAACATAGACTAGTGTCATATGCAGAGTATGGGAGCACATGATATTTCCCCGTCCGGACCGATCCCAAGTTGGCTTCTCACCTTCTTGGTCCAACAAAAACCCCTCCCCCCTCCCGCGCGCGCTTCCTGCCCAGCGCCAGCTGAGCCCGCCGCTCCACATTGATGGCAAGTCAGGGCGACGCGACCTCTCACTGCTTCCGCCGTTGAAGCGGCACGCCGACCGAGGGCACCGCCCACTGCACGCCCGGCATTTCAAACTACACAGTGGAGAGTAACTTTAGAGCAAGTACTACAATTAGATGACATAAGCAGGCTATAAGGATTTAAATATAGTATTTCTGCTTAGTTGAAGGAGAGAGAAGAGGAGAGAGTAGAGAAGCGGATTGTAAACATGTAGCCGGTTGTACTCCAACATACTTTGTGAGACAAAAGGTGGGGCCATTATTAATGATACATTATTTATACTAAAGGGACTAACGGACGCCTTAATTACTCCATTTTTTGGGACAAACCTTGGTGGGGCTATTGTTAACCTTTTTTGAGCTATTATTGACTTGGACGTGGGGTTTGGGGGCCAAAGGCCTACTATTATACTCGCACGACCGACCTGACATGCTCTACCCTAACCATCGTTGTATCATATGGTTTCGCACCATTCCAGATCTTAGCACTGCCACACAATTCTTTCCAGCCCTTCTTCCGGCGTGCACCATGAGAAGGGACAGCAGTCCTCTGAACCCCGCCTTTCGTGATCCTGTACGGGAGAGGGGCGATTAGGTTTTTGGGGAGCACACTCCTATGACTGCTGCCAGTGATGACTTCCTCAATGATAGCCTTCTTCCCCGACCTCGGTAACCTCTTCATCAACGACATGAGTGACAACATCAACCACATCGGTTCTGCTCCCACTGTATAGTATGTGATTCTGTCCTCCTGGTTTAGTCTGCATCATTACTTTGATGTTTGCAATTATCGTCATGATCTATTTACTGCTGATTCAGATTAAATCTCATACTAAATTGCTCATATATTCAACAATCCAATCCAAAAACCTGATTATAGGCAATTTACTCCGAGTGGTTTTGCTGCGCTTTTGAAGCCGCCTACTTTTAAGGGGGTGCAATATAAAAGGTGGTGCACATGAGCAGTATATTGGTTTCAGATCATGTACTGCTACGACGCCACTAAGGGTAAGCCTGAGGGCGATCTTAATCCTACACAGCAGGAAGCTTTTTAGAACATGGATACCCTCTTCAAAGCCGCCCTGCTGAGTGTTCTTGACGATTCCATTGTGGATTCATATATGTCATTTGAGAACGGCAAAGACATGTGGTCTGCGCTTGAGGCCACGTTTGGGCCCTCGGGCGCTGGCAACGAGTTGTATGTCATGGAGCAATTCTGTGACTACAAGATGACTGATGAGCGCTCTGTTGTTCAGCAGACTCATGAGATACAATCACTCTCTAAGGAACTTGAGTACTTTAAGTGTGTGTTGCCGGACAAATTTGTTGTTGGGACCATCATTGCCAAGCTTCCACCTTCGTGGAATGATTTTGCTACTTCTCTAAAAAACAAGAGACATGAGTTTTTTGTTTTGGATCTCATTAGCACTCTTGATTTTGAGGAGAAGGCGAGAGTAAAAGACACACGTGCTCGGGTCACTGAGGGAGCTTCTAGTGCCCACATGGTACACGAGAAGAACTTCCAGCCCAACCAGCCCCAAAACAACAATAACAAATTTCAGGGGAAAGGCAAGTTTGATGCAAAGAACAAGCCGTCACATTCTACCAACTTCAAGAAGAATTCTCACAACGGGAAGGGATACAAACCTCAATTTTGGTAGCACCGCACAAAATTTATATGGCTGCGTCTACCTGCTATCAGCTAACCTCATGGTGCTCCAAGTATTCCTACATTCATAACTAGGTACAATGACCACCGCAAGATGAAATTGGCTTATTCGTACGTTGACTTACTGAATGCAGTGTGGAACAATCCTGTCATGTGTGGAGGAGCAAACAAGCAGTGCGGCCGAAGGTGGAAATCAACCAAGGACTTATGAAATTATATATAATCTTCCTCAGGCAGGTCAGTATCCCCTTCGTCCAGATGATCGTGTTTTGTCATGCTGAGCTATTGATATGTGCTACTGTTTTGCAACACCGTTTAAGTATAGCTACTGTTTTCCTATCTTTTCAGATTCAGGACAATGAATATGATTTCAGGGGAACTGCACAATATGGACTCATGTTGAGTCATCTCTATTGCCTCATTTGTTTGCTGCAAATGTGTCAGCATCAATTGCAAGATGAGGCAGCTAGCTAGCTGTGGAGTTACCAACATGCTCAAAGTGCTTGCAACATTGAGAAGAAACAAGCATGCCCAGGAAATTAATGCATGCGCAGGGAAGCCCTTTGCTCAGAAAAGCATCGACCGATTTTCTTTATTTCCACACCTTCTCACAGCTTTGTATTGGTTATAGTATAGTGAATCATTGAGATGCATAGACATGCTGAACTTTTGTTCTTTTGAATGTTGGTATGCATACCGTATCTTCTGAAGCTTAGTTTAATGTGAGTTATCTGCATCCAGTACCGCATCCTCTAATTTGGTGGATGCACACAGAGAAAATAGATCTCCTTAATTTACTCCATAACCACCCTATTAAATAGGCCTAGTAACAAACCAGGCGCATGAAGTGGCCGGCGGGCACATGCATCCTGCATGCATGGCCAGTCAGCCAAGTCCATGCGCCAGCTCCAATGCAGCAATGCAAAAGAAGAGAACGGTTCTTGGGGAAAAGCGAGTAGTTAGTGCAGCGGGCCTTATAAACACGAACAGCTCGCTCTCCCGCTTCCGTCTCCCCCCCCCCCAATTCCCCCCACTCCCCAATCTTCCTCACTCATCCAGAAAACCCTGCTCACCTTCTTCCTCACTCATATAGAAAACGCCTGCTCCTCTTCTTCCACTCCTATAGAAATCCCCAGCCCTCCTTCCCCACTCGCACTGCCACTAGGCTCGTCTATGGCTACTCTGCTCAAACCCGCGAGCTCGGCGTGATGCTCACAAGGAAAATGGAGTCGGTTGGCCCCAGCGCCAAGAAGATGAGGCTCCCGCCAGCAGCGACGCCGGTTGTAGATCCCGCACCCGGTAGCGCAGGGAGAAGCGGCGAGCCCGACCCCCACCCGGATCTGAGGAACCGGAAGAATCTCCGGTGGACCGCATCAGGGATCTCCCGGACATCATCCTTGAGGAGATCATCTCGCTTCTCCCCATCAAGGATTGCTGCCGCACACAAGTCCTCTCAACTCGGTGGCGCCCTCTATGGCGTACCGTGCCCCTCAATCTCGACTGTCGTCAGATATCTGTCCTTCCTGAATTTGATCTCCTCAGAGCCATCATCTCTTCTCACCAGCAGGGCCCCGTTCAATGCCTCTGCATCCCGACATGCTACCTAATGTCCATACCCGGCAAGGTGGACGCTTGGCTGACATCCCCCGAATTCGGAAAACTCCAGCAGTTTGAGTTGTACCATTACCGCAAAAGTTTCATACCACGAACACACCAAGAATTTGTTCCCACACCACCGTTGTCCATCTCGTGGTTTTCCTCCTCTCTCCACACCGCCACCTTCGCCCAGTACCATCTACCAGACGGTCTGGTACAAATGCTTCGACTCCCACTGCTAAAAAAACTTTCTCTTGTGGTGGTTTATCTGTCGGAGGCCTCACTACACAGCATCATCCACTCCAGTTGCCCTGCCCTGGAGCGCTTGCTGATTGTTTTGGGAATAGAAATCGGTATCAATTGTCTCCAAATAAAGTTGCCTCACCTTAAAAGCACTGGAATTTGTTTTAAAGGACAGCAGCTCATCATCGAAGATGCCCCTTCGCTTGAAAGGTTGCTCCTTCATAATTGTTATACACCTTCACAAATAACTGTCGTCTGTGTGCCCAAACTGGAAACCTTGGGTGTAATTCATGACCCTTTAATAATCACAAGGAGTTGGTGTTTGGCTCCTCACTTTTTCAGGTACCGTATATTATTATCTACACATTTGTAATCGTATGCTGCATTCTTCATTTGTGTGCATAAGTTTTATATCATCTTGGAGTACACTTTGGGTACTAATATTATTTTATATGCTCAATGAAGAGTTCGTCCATTGATAGTCTATCAATGCTGCTAGATTCTGTCAAGATCATATATATCAGAATGTATAGTTTTGATTTGGACATAATTATTGGCTTGCTGCGATGCTTTCGATCTCTCGAGAATTTATACATAGAGGTGATGATTTCATGCACATTGAAAGACCGTATATATTGTACTAGAATTAATTGTTCAGCTGTCGTTCTTTCGACATATTCTTTTTTCAGACCTTAACTATTTTCAATCTTCATGTCTACGTAGGCAGAACCACATGGAGAAAAACATATAACCAATCGGTGGCGTAATAAGCACAAGGATTTTCTTAGTTCTTATGACATTCGTTTGAGGATAATAACGATGGGACGATATGCATCCAACAAGGCAAACAGAAGCTTTGTCACATTCTTCCTGTTGAATGCGAGGTTACTATTGTCCATGAGGTTTAATTTTTACAGCAAGAGATTTCTCACGGACGAACATGTTGAACAGCAAAAAAAGAAGTTTCAGGTGGACAAATGGGCTTCTAAACGTGTTTGGCTTCTATTTACAACAAGTTGTAGTCATCCTAGAATAATTTTTTTGCACAGGATGTTGATTTTATGGATCAGACCGATCCATTTGTTTGTGACTGCAAAAAAGAGTTGTTGGGTTAGATGTTACTGTCATGTTCAATCTGGGTTTTGTCTAAAAATTTGATGAGCAATTAATCCTTGGGCTTTTTGTACCATTTGTATGTTTGAGTTGCATGTTGTTGCCCTCGTACTCCCCTCCACCTGCCACTACACTGTCGCATCTTCCACGGCTGCTGTTCGTTCCCATCCGAGGCCTCGCTGTCATTCTCCGCCTTGGTTCGCTCGTTGTGCCCGCCGCCGTCTGGCGTTGTCAACATGGTCAACAACCAAG
This sequence comes from Triticum aestivum, assembly GCF_018294505.1. Lineage (NCBI taxonomy): Eukaryota > Viridiplantae > Streptophyta > Magnoliopsida > Poales > Poaceae > Triticum > Triticum aestivum. Next base: position 406,089,420 of record NC_057804.1, on the reverse strand, counting down.
AGGAATCAGGAGATGACTGTACGTGGAGAGGCTGACAGTAGGGACCCACCAGGGTCATTGCATTTTGCAAGCAAATGCCTCGTTATTACAAGGCAAAAAAATACTTCCTCCTAATTGTTTGACAACTAGGTCCCACGCCATTGTCAATGTAGTCCATAAACGAAAAAATTACACAATGAGCGGATAACACCAGGGACCCAGCAGCTCACCCAGTTGTTTTTTAGTTTCAGAGACAGAGCTCAACCGCGCGCTGTGCGGGGGCTGTGGCCCGTCTAGCCCACGCTTACGCTTTTATTAAGCACATGACGAGCCCAGTTGATATATTTTTTCTTTCTGAAATTGGCTAGCCCAGTTCTTTTTTTTGGAGAATACCAAAACCGAGGCCTACTTGCTTTTCTCAGCCCTGCTGGGCTGCAAATCTTTCAAGACGAGGAGGGATGTAAGTTGTAAGAAATGGGCTTCCCCAGAAAATGGGCTATAAGTTGTAAGAAATGGGCTGTAAATTTTTAAACCAAAGCCAACCGGCAATTGCATTAAAATATCATTTTTTTAGGATTTCTCTACTCTCCACTCTTATAAAAACCAAAGCCAACTGGCAATTACATTAAAATATCATCTTTTCTCCCACAAGATAAACTACTCATACAAATGCATCTTCATGTTTCGTGCAACGAACGGGCACCTTGCTAGTTAAGATTCTAAATTTCATTCATTTTTTGTGGAGAATTGTTTTTTGCATTTTATTTTGATATATTTTTTTGAAAATCATTTTTAAGGTGACTCAAAATTTCATGATTAAAAGAGTTCGTACCCCACCGAAATATGCAAAATTTCGTTGAATTTTTTAGCAATACCCAGGATATATGGTCTGTAATGCTAATAGAAAGAATATGGGCTTCAAATATCCTTAAGAATTAGCAAATGGGCTGTAAATTATTGAAAATACTGGCTAATGGATTGTATGCTATTTTCCACGGATTTGAAGGCTGACTTCTGGGCCTACTAGGTTGACGATGACGCTGTCCTAAATTTTTTTTTGACGCGTACGCAAGGCTTTGTCAACTTAATCAACACACAACAGTGACTATTGGATGTCCATCCAACGACCGCCGTGCTTCTTCAATCTTTGATCTTTCTGCTCCAGCCGCCCAAACCAGCGTCGGCGGGACTGCCTCCTCCCTCCTCCCGTGGCTGGATGTGCTGCCGCCAGGCCATTCCTCTAACCACCCACACATCATGTTATTTTCTAGCGACGTCAGCCTCACCCCGCAGCCGACCAGTCAGCGCTCGTACTCCCCTCAACGTGGGCATCCGCTGTGGTGGCTTCGCCGGCTCCGGGTGGTTCTCTTCCTGGGCCTCGGCCTCGTCCACCGCGTTTGTGCTCTCGGCGCGGCGAGGTCAACATGGTCAACAAAAAACAACCATCGGAAGAGGCTGGCAGTAGGGGCCCACATAGGGAAATGCCTCCTTATTACGCGCAAAATAATGATTCCTCCACCTGATAGCTGGGACCCACCGGAAGGGCCTTTGTATTTCACAAAAAAAACGTTCCCCTCGCTGTCAGCTCAGACCCACTAGAAATTCCTCCTTATTACGCATAAAAAAATGAATACTCCCCCTGCTAGCTGGGACTCACCTTGGTGGGAGGCTGACTTGTGGGCCTACTAAGTTGACGGGGACGGAGGGCTTTGTCAATTTAGTCAATATGAACGATTCTAGATCAAGTGACCGTACGATGTCCATCCAACGGCCGTAGTGCTTCTTCAACCTCTGGTCTTCGTGCTCCAGCCGCCCAAAGCAGCGCCAGTCGTGTCGCATGCGCCTGCCTCCCGTGGCCGGCTATGATGCCGCGGAGGCCTCACCACCACCTACTACTCCCACCGCTGGCCAGGCCATCCCTCTACTCACCCACACCCCCTATTATTCTGCGGCGATAGCAGCCTCACACTGCAGTCGAACCAGTGAACCCTTGTACTCCTCTTCGCATGGTCATCCACTGCTGCGTCTTCCCTGGCTCCTCGTCGTCCCCTTCCTAGGCCTCGCCGTCGTCCACCGTCGTGGTGCTCTCGGCGCGGCGTGGTTAATGTGGTCAACGACCAACTTCCGTTGGAAGAGTACTGTACATGGAGAGGCTGACAGCTGGGTCCATGGCAGCCGCAAGGAAGTGCCTCCTTATTACGTGCAAAATAATTATTGCTCCACCTGACAGCGGGGACCCACCGAACGAGCCACCGTATTTCGCGAAAAAATGATTCGCCCCCTGACTGTTGGGACCCACCAGCTACATCTTCACACGCAAGGAAGTGCGTCTGGAAAAAAAATGATTCACCCCCCTGACTGTTGGGACCCACCAACTACATCTTCACACGCAAGGAAGTGCGTCCGAGCAAAAAATAAAAAACGATTCACCCCTTGACTGTTGGGACCCACCATCTACATCTTCGCACGCAAGGAAGTGCCTGACAGTCGGGACCCACCTGGTCGAAGCCTATGTAGCATTGTCATTCTTGTCGTGAACGTGTACGTACATACTGGTGAATGTAGAAGCACACACGTGTCGTAGTAGAGGCTTGCACGTCGCATGTACACGTACGTACAACGGCCAGTGTGCAAGAAAGAAAATATGGCCACGTATGTGTACATACGGGCGGGGTCTCGAACGCCTACTCGCGCATACGTATGGCCAGGGCTCGTGTACATGGCTGGGTCGAAACGGAGAAACAGCGTCGTCGTCGTGTTCATGGGGAGCCAATCGGCTGGGTCAGAATGGAATGCGTCGCCGTGTTCATCGGGAGGGCTTGGACGGAACAGGCAATGGAAACGAGGCTTGGCGTACCGCAAAACGAAGGAAACGGCCTTCTATTCGACCGGCCACGTTTGAAACAGGATCTTGTTCATCGGGAGGGGTCTGGCATACCGCAAAACGGAGGAAACGGACCTCCTACGGTCGAAACAGGGGTCCTGTTGATCGGGAGGGGTGTGGCATACCGCAAAATGAACGAAATAGACTTGTGTTGGAGCACTACGGTCGAAAGAAGGGTCCTGTTCATCGGGAGGGGTGTGGCGTACCGCAAAACGGGACTCCACGGGATACTGTTCATCTCCACCGTCGACCTCCTCCAGCCTCCACAGGCTACCATCGACCTCCTCCAGCCTCCACGGGCTCCTGTTCATCCAGGCTCCACCGTGCGCTACTCCATCGGCTACTATTCAACCACCCCTCCACGGGCACCCATCCAGCGTCTACTATTCAGCCAGCCCTCCACGGGGTCGTCCTGTTCATCCAGCCCTCCACGGGGTCCTGTTCATCGAGCCCCAACCGGCTCGATCGATCGGGGTCCTGTTCATCCAGAGGCAACGCCATGGGGTCCTGTTCATCCACCCCCACCGCTCACTGTTCATCCAAACCCCCTCCCCCTCTCCCAATGCTCACTGTTCATCCAGAGGAAGCATCGACCAGCTTCAGTTAGCAGCAGTAGCGAAGGAATCACTCGATCGGGTTCAGTTAACAGTCGTCGATCGATCGCTCGAGTTCAGTAATGCGTAGCTTGCAGTGCAATCGCTCGGGTTCAGTTAGAGCCCAATGCCTCGCACGGGTTCAGTTAGAGCCAACGCCTCGCACACACGCGCGTACGTGTACGACGGAAACGCGCATCGCTCGGCCCCCGACCACCCACCGTAACCGGGAACTCCTCGAAATTTTCCTCGCCCTTGCTTCTACCATGGTTTTTTGCGTCATGGACGGCCCAAAGAATGTCATGCAGCTGCGTCTCCGGCCCGCCCAGGACGAAAAGCCCATTTTCTGTCATGATTTTTTGTCATAGAAGTAGGAGCCCACCACATCTATGATGATACCGGGTTTTGTCACAATTATCGTCATAGAAGTGTCATAAGTATGACCGAATTTTTTTTGATTCGGCCCAAAATGTCACGGATGTGTCTTTTTTTGTAGTGTACGCGACGGGTATCGTTATTTTCTGACCTTCACAGATGATTTGAGTAGGTATGGGTATATCTACTTAATGAAACACAAGTCTAAAACATTTGAAAAGTTCAAAGAATCTTAGAGTGAAGTGGAGAATCATCATATCAAGAAAATAAAGTTTCTACGATCTGATCGCAGAGGCAAATATTTGAGTTACGAGTTTTGGCCTTCATTTAAAACAATGTGGAATTTTTTCACAACTCACGCCACCTGGAACACCACAACATAATGGTGTGTCCGAACATCGTAACCGTACTTTATTATGTATGATCTATGATATCTCTTAACGATTTACCACTATCGTTTTGGGGTTATGATTAGAGACAGCCGCATTCACATTAAAAAGGGCACCGTCTAAATCCATTGAGATGACACCGTATGAATTGTGGTTTCGCAAGAAACCTAAGCTGTCATTTCATAAAGTTTGGGGATGCGATGCTTATGTCAAAAGGCTTCAGCCTGATAAGCTCGAACCTAAATCGGAGAAGTTTGTCTTCATGGGATACCCTAAAGAAACTATTGAGTACACCTTCTACCACACATCCAAAGGCAAGATCTTTGTTGCTAAGAATGGGTCCTTTCTAGAGAAGGAGTTTCTCTCAAAAGAAGTGAGTGGGAGGAAAGTAGAACTTGATGAGGTAATTGTACCTTCTCTCGAATTGGAGAGTAGCACATCAGAGAAATCCATTCCCATGATGCCTACACCAACTAGAGAGGAAGCTAATGATGATGATCATGAAACTTCAGATCAAGTTACTACTAGACTTCGTAGGTCAACCAGGACACCTTCCGCACCAGAGTGGTACGGTAATCCTGTCCTGGAAGTCATGTTATTAGACCATGGCAAACCTACAAACTATGAAAAAGCTGTGATCAGCCCAGATTCCGACAGATGGCTTGAGGCCATGAAGTCTGAGATAGGATCCATGTATAAGAACAAAGTGTGGACTTTGGTGGACTTGCCTGATGATTGGCAAGCCATAGAGAATAAGTGGATCTTCAAGAAGAAGACTTATGCTGATGGTAATGTTATTGTCTACAAAGCTCAACTTGTCACAAAAGGTTTCGACAAGTTCAAGGAGTTGACTATGATGAGACTTTCTCACCCGCAGCGATGCTTAAGTCCATCCGAATCATGTTAGCAACTGTCACATTATATGATTATGAAATATGGCAAATGGATGTCAAAACTGCATTCCTTAATGGGTATCTCAAAGAAGAGGTGTATATGATGCAACCAGAAGGTTTTGTCGATCCTAAAGATGCTAACAAAGTGTGCAAGCTCCAGCGATCCATCTATGGACTGGTGCAAGCATCTCAGAGTTGGAATATACACTTTGATGAGGTGATCAAAGCATATGGTTTTATACAAACTTACGGTGAAGCCTGTATTTACAAGAAAGCGAGCAGTAGCTTTGTAGCATTTCTGATGTTATATGTGGATGACATATTGTTGATTGGAAATGATATAGAATTTCTGGATAGCATAAAAGGATATTTGAAAAAGAGTGTTTTCAATGGAAGACCTCGGTGAAGCTACTTATATATTGAGCATCAAGATCTATAAGGATAAATCGAAACGCTTAATAGGACTTTCACAAAGCACATACCTTGACAAAGTTTTGAAAAGGTTCAGAAATGGGTTAGTCAGAGAAAGGGTTCTTGTATGTGTTGCAAGACATGAAGTTGAGTAAGACTCAAAGCCCGACCACGGTAGAAGATAGAGAGAGAATGAAAGTCATTCCCTATGCCTCCATAGGTACTATAAAGTATGCCATGCTGTGTGCCTTGCCAATGAGTTTGGCAAGGGGGGTACAATAGTGATCCAGGAGTAGATCACTAGACAGCGGTCAAAATAATCCTTAGAGGACTAAGGAAATATTACTCGGTTATGGAGGTGATAAAGAGTTCGTCGTAAAGAGTTACGTCGATGCAAGCTTTTACACCGATCTAGATGACTCCGAGTCTCAATCTGGATACGTATTGAAAGTGGGAGCAATTAGCTAGAGTAGCTCCATGCTGAGCATTGTAGAGATAGAAATTTGCGAAATACATACGGATCTGAATTTGGCAGACCCGTTGACTAAACCTCTCCCAGAAGCAAAACATGATCACACCTTAGTACTCTTTGGGTGTTAATCACATAGCGGTGTGAACTAGATTATTGACTCTAGTAAACTCTTTGGGTATTGTTCACAGGGCGATGTGAACTATGGGTGTTAATCACATGACGATGTGAACTAGATTATTGACTCTAGTGCAAGTGGGAGACTGGAAATATGCCCTAGAGGCAATAATAAAGTTGTTATTTTATATTTCTTATTCATGATAAAGGTTTATTATTCATGCTAGAACTGTATTGATCAGAAACTTAAATACATGTGTGAATACATAAACAAATATGTGTCCCTATTAAGCCTCTACTAGACTAGCTCATTGATCAAAGATGGTTAAGGTTTCCTAACCATGGACATGAGTTGTCATTTGATAACGGGATCATATCATTAGGAGAATGATGTGATGGACAAGACCCATCCGTTAGCTTAGAATAATGATCGTTCAGTTTTATTGCTATTGCTTTCTTCATGTCAAATACATATTCCTTCGACTATGAGATTATGCAACTCCCGGATACCGGAGGAATGCCTTGTGTGCTATCAAACATCACAACGTAACTGGGTGATTATAAATATGCTCTACAGGTATCTCTGAAGGTGTTTGTTGAGTTGACATAGATCGGGATTATGATTTGTCACTCCGAGTATCAAAGAGGTATCTCTGGGCCCTCTCGGTAATACACATCATAAGCTTGCAAGTAAACGACTAAGGAGTTAGTCACGAGGTGATGTATTACGGAACGAGTAAAGAGACTTGCCGATTGATGCCTTCTTGAACTACGTTGGTATTTCCCCAAAGAGGAAGGGATTATGCAGCACAACGATGGTAGGTATTTCCCTCAGTGATGAGACCAAGGTTATCAAACTAGTAGGAGAACCACGCAACACAATGTAGACAGCCCCTGCACACAAATAACAAATACTCACAACCCGACGTGTTAAAGGGGTTGTCAATCCCTTTCGGGTAACAGTGCCGTAAATTGGCGCAGAGACGTGATAAAGTTGTAATAGATAGGATAAATAGAGTGCAAATAAAATAAAGTGCAGCAATGTACTTTTGTATTTTTGGTCTAATAGATCTGAAAATAAAAGCAAAGGAAAATAGATCGCAAACGCAAATATGATAAGAAGAGACTCGGGGGCCGTAGATTTCACTAGTGGCTTCTCTCAAGAAAAATAGCAAATAGTGGGAAAACAATTACTATTGGGTATTTGCTAGAACTTCAAATAATCATGACGGTATCCAGGCAAGGATCATTATATAGGCATCATGTCCAAGATTAGTAGACCGACTCCTGCCTGTATCTACTACTATTATTGCACACATCGACCGCTATCCAGCATGCATCTAGTGTATTAAGTTCATGGAAAAACGGAGTAATGCAATAAGAACAATGACATGATGTATAAGATCTATTTATGTATAAATTGGCCCCATCTTGTTATCCTTAATAGCAATGATACATGTGTGCCGTTTCCCCTCCTGTCACTGGGATCAAGCACCGTAAGATCGAACCCATCACAAAGCACCTCTTCCCATTGCAAGATAAATAGATCAAGTTGGCCAAACAAAACCCAAATATCGGAGAATAAATACGAGGCTATAATCAATCATGCATATAAGAGATCAAAGAAGGCTCAAATAACTTTCATGGATAAAAACAATAGATCTTATCATGAACTCAAAGTTCATCGGATCCCAACAAACACACTGCAAAAAGACTTACATCATATGGATCTCCAAGAGACCATTGTATTGGGAATCAGAAGAGAGAGAGGAAGCCATCTAGCTACTAACTACGGACCCGTAGGTCTACAAAGAACTATGCACGCATCATCGGAGATGCACCAATGGACATGATGAACCCTCTGTCATGGTGTCTAGATTGGAACTAGTGTTTCTGGAACTTGCGGTGACTGGAATTGAGTTTCGTCGACTCCCCTAGGGTTTCTGGAATATTGGGGTATTTATAGAGCAAAGAGGCGGTGTGGGAGGCCACCGAGGTGGGCACAACCCACCTAGGCGCGCTTGGGGCCCATGCGCACCCTGGTGTCTTGTGCCCCCCTTGGGCTCCCTCTCTGATACTTCATCGTCCCACCGGATGTCTTCTGGTCCAAAAAAATCCACAAAAAGTTTTGATGCGTTTGGACTCCATTTGGTATTGATTTCCTGCGATGTAAAAAACAAGCAGAAAACAATGACTAGCACTAGGCACTATGTCAATAGGTTAGTACCAAAAAATGATATAAAATGATTGTAAAACATCCAAGAATGATAATATAACAGCATGGAATAATAAAAAATATAGATACGTTGGAGACGTATCAGCATACCCAAGCTTAATTCCTGCTCGTCCTCGAGTAGGTAAATGATAAAAATAGATTTTTTGTTGTGGAATGCTGCCTAACATGTTCATCACATATTCTTTTCTTTATAGCATGGACATTTGGACTTTTGTATGGTTCAAAGCAATACTCTAGTTTTTACATGAAGACTTTAATACTCAAGCATATCAACAAGCAAACATGTCTTTCAAAATATCAACACTAAAGCAAGTTATCCCTAGCCCATTATGCTCAACCATTGATCCATTCATGAAACACACTCGAATATTAGCTATACCAAATGCTCAAATACGATCATAGTGCCCCTTAGTTGGTGCTTTATAAGATAAGATGGAGACTTAAATTCTAAATAAAAAATGCATAAACTAAAGAAAGGCCCTTCATAGAGGGAAGTAGGGATTTGTAGAGGTGCCAGAGCTCAAAGAAAAATTTAAGGATTAAAACATTTTGGGAGGCATACTTTTCCCACCAACGAAAACAACTTAGAGCTCCCAACACTTTCCATGCTAGATACATCATAGGCGGTTCCCAAACAGAAAATAAAGTTTATTCCTTTTTCCACCATACTTTCACTTTCCATGGCTTATCTGTATCCACTGGTGCCCTCCATACCAACATTTTCTAAGGAATTTATTATTTGACAACATAAAGTAAATTCATTTTTCATTTCGGGACTAGGCATCCCTAATACCTTTGTCGTACTCTCATGCAATGACAAGTGAATAAACACTCATCGTGAGAATAACACATCTAGCATGGAAAATATCGACTACCCCTCAACGCCTCGTGAGCGGTACGAGCACACAAAAGAGAAATTTATTTTGAAAATTAGAGATGGCACATACAAATTTTCTTAGAACGGCACGGAAATACCGTATATAGGTAGGTATAGTGGACTCATATGGCAAAACTGGTTTAAAGGGTTTTGGATGCACAAGTAGTGGTCATACTTAGTGCAAAGTGAAGGCTAGCAAAAAGATTGAGAAGCGACCAACCAAGAAACGAAAAACCTCGTACCCAAGCATTAAGCATAAGTAACACCGAATAATGCACCATAAGTATGATGTAATTTCATTGCATAACTATTGACTTTTGTGCTTGCATAGGGAATCACAAACCTTAACACCAATATTCTTACTAAAACATAATTACTCATCAACATGACTCACATATCACATCGTCATATCTCAAAACCATTACTAAGAACCAAGTTTATTTTGTCCAACGATCTTCATGAAAGTGTTTATTATATCCTCATTGGATATCTATCACTTTGGGACTAATTTCATATGTTGCTTTTAATAAGCTCAAACAAATATAAATGAAGATCATGAGCATAATATTTTGTTCTCTCAAAATGATCTAAGTGAAGCAAGAGAGAATTTCTAAAAATAATTACTAACTCCCAAATAAATCTAAGTGAATCATGAGAGCATTTCTTCAAAAATAACAAAGCACACCATGCTCAAAAAGATATAAGTGAAGCACTAGAGCAATTCCATGGCTCTACAAAATTTAAGTGAAGCATAGGAGCAAGCATAGCATAATTTTTGGCTCTATCAAAAAGGTGTGTCCAGAAAGGATTCAAGACTTAAAACACAATGCAAAACAAGAAAATACTCATATGATACAAGACGCTCTAAGCAAAACTCATAATATGTGAAGAGTAAAAATGTAGTTCCAAGTAAAATACCGATGGTTGTTAGAAGAAAGAGGGGATGCCACTCGGGGGCATCCCCAAGCTTAGTTGCTTGCTACTTCTTGAATATTATCTTGGGGTACCTCGGGGATCCCTAAGCTTAGCCTTTTGCAAATCCTTATTCCTTCATCCATCATAAGATCACCCAAAACTTCAAAACTTCAATAACACAAAACTCAACAAAACCTTCGTGAGATCCGTTAGTATAAGAAAGCAAACCACTACTATAAGTACTATTGCAAACCCATTAATATTTTATTTTTGCATTATATATACTGTATTCCAACTTTTCTATGGCAAAAACTCTTCAAAGAAAACCATAGAATCGTCAAAACAAGCACGTACACAACGCAAAGAAAACAGAATCTGTCAAAAACAGAACAGTCTGTAGCAATCTGACTAGTTCGAATACTTTTGTAACTCCAAAAATTCCTAAAAATTAGGACGACATGAATAATTCGTTTATTAATCTTCTTAAAAAAGAATGAACTCAAAAGAACTCTTCTAATAAAAATGAAAAATAATTTCGTGAGTGCAAAAGTTTCTGTTTTTCAGCAAGATCAAATCAACTCTCACCCAGATCATCCCAAAGGCCTTGCTTGGCACAAACACTAATTTAATCCACAAAAACACATATAATCAGAGGCATAATTGGGTATTTTATTGAAAACAGAAAGAAAACCAAAAAGCAAAAAGATACAAGTTGGGTTGCCTCCCAACGAGCGCTATCGTTTTGCGCTCCTAGCTAGGCATAAGATTTCAATGATGCTCACATGAAAGATAGTAATTGAAACACGAAGAGAGCATCATGTAACATATGAAAAACACATTTAAGTCAACAGACTTCCTATGCATAGGTATTTTATAAGCAAACAAACTATCAAGACGAGAAATTATTAGCATATGCAAGGTAGAAGAATAAAACATTGACAATCTCAACATAACGAGAGGTAATTTAGTAACATGAAAATTTCTACAACCATATTTCCCTCTCTCATAATAATTGCATGTGGGATCATATTCAAATTCAATAAAATATCTATCACATAACATATTCACTATATGATCCACATGCATGCAAAGTTGACACTCTTCCAAAATAGTGGGATTATCATCAAATGAAGTCATGACCTCTCCAAACCCACTTTTATCAAAAAATTCACCGATAATTCTCCAAAGTAGTGGGATCATTAATACCTAAAGTTGACACTCTTCCAAACCCACTTTTAATATTATCACAAGCATATTCATCATGAGGTTTAAATAAATTTTCAAGATCATAAGAAACATTATCACCCCAATGATGATCATTTACATAAGTAGTGGACATAGCAATACATCATGAGGTTTTGCATATTATTAGCACAATTGACATTAATAGTATTTATAATAACATCATTGCAATCTTTATTTTCATCAAAGGAGCTATCATGAATCACTTTATAATTTTCTTCTTTTAACACTTCATCATAATTTTCAGATTCATAATCTAGTGAACTCAATTCACTAGCAATGGGTTCATCACAATTGGATCTCTTAAAAATATTAGCAAGTAGATGAGGATCCATATCAATAGAAATTTAGCAAGCAAAGATGCAAGCAAATAGAAGGCACATGGCAACACAAGCAAACATGAGATTTGACGAGAAAAAGGCAAACGAAAAAGTGGGGTGAATAAAATGGCAAAATTTTGTGAAGTGGGGGAGAGGAAAATGAGAGGCAAATGGCAAATAATGTAAATTGTAAGGAGATGAGATTTGTGATTAGGAACCTGGTTGATGTTGATGATGTCTCCCCGGCAACGGCGCCAAAAATTCCTTTTGATGCCTGCTTGAACTACGTCGGTATTTCCCCAGAGAGGAAGGGATGATGCAGCACAGCGACGGTAGGTATTTCCCTCAGTGATGAGACCAAGGTTATCGAACCAGTAGGAGAACCACGCAACACAACGTAAACAGCCCATGCACACAAATAACAAATACTCACAATCCGACGTGTTAAAGGGGATGTCAATCACTTTCGGGTAACGATGCCGGAAATTGGCGTAGAGACGTGATAAAGTTGTAATAGATAGGATAAATAGAGCGCAAATAAAATAAAGTGCAGCAAGGTATTTTTGTATTTTTGGTTTAATAGATCTGAAAATAAAAGCAAAGGAAAATAGATCGCAAAGGCAAATATGATAAGAAGAGACCTGGGGGTCGTAGATTTCACTAGTGGTTTCTCTCGAGAAAAGTAGCAAACGGTGGTAAAACAATTATTGTTGTGCAATTCATAGAACTTCAAATAATCATGAAGATATCTAGGCAATGAGCATTATATAGGAATCACGTCCAAGATTAGTAGACCGACTCCTGCTTGCATCTACTACTATTACTCCACACATTGACCACTATCCAGCATGCATCTAGTGTATTAAGTTCATGGAAAAATGGAGTAATGCAATAAGAACAATAAAATGATGTAGACAAGATCTATTTATGTAGAAATAGACCATGTCTTGTTATTCTTAATAGCAATGATACATACGTGTCGTTTCCCCTTCTGTCACTCGGATCAAGCACCGTAAGATCGAACCCATCACAAAGCACCTCTTCCCATTGCAAGATAAATAGATCAAGTTGGCCAAACAAAACCCAAATGTCGGAGAAGAAATACGAGGCTATAATCAATCATGTATGTAAGAGATCAAAGAAGACTCAAATAACTTTCATGGATAAAAACATAGATCTGATCATAAACTCAAAGTTCATCGGATCCCAACAAACACACCGCAAAAAGACTTACATCATATGAATCTTCAAGAGACCATTGTATTGAGAATCAAGAGAGAGAGAGATGAAGCCATCTAGATACTAACTACGGACCCATAGGTCTACAAAGAACTACTCACGCATCATCGGAGAGGCACCAATGGACATGATGAACCCCTTTGTGATGGTGTCTAGATTGGATCTAGTGTTTCTGGAACTTGCGGCGGCTGGAATTGACTTTCATCGACTCCCCTAGGTTTTCTGGAATATTGGGGTATTTATAGAGCAAGGAGGCAGTGCGGGAGGCCACCGAGGTGGGCACAACCCACCAGGGCGCGCCTGGGGGCCCAGGCGCGCCCTGGTGTCTTGTGCCCCCCTCGGGCTCCATCTCCAGTACTTCTTTGGCCCACTGGATGTCTTCTGGTCCAAAAAATCCACAAAAAGCTTCACTGTGTTTCGACTCCATTTGGTATTGATTTCCTGTTATCTAAAAAACAAGCAGAAAACAACAACTGGCACTAGGCACTATGTCAATAGGTTAGTACCAAAAAATGATATAAAATGACTATAAAATGATTGTAAAACATCCAAGAATGGTAATATAATAGTATGGAACAATCAAAAATTATAGATACATTGGAGACGTATCACCGGTAACGAGATTGAACTAGGTATGAAGTTACCGACGATCGAATCTCGGGCAAGTAACATACCGATGGACAAAGGGAATTATGTACGTTGTCATATTTCGATCGACAAAGATCTTTGTAGAATATGTAGGAGCCAATATGGGCATCCAGGTTCCGCTATTGGTTATTGACCGAAGAGGTGTCTCGGTCATGTCTACATAGTTCACGAACCCGTAGGGTCCGCATGCTTAATGTTCGATGATGATATAGTATTATGAAAGCACAAGTGCTCCCTAGGTGGTTTTGGTAATTAATGTCAACATATCTCTTGTTGGACTAACACTTTTATCTAGTATATTTCAGATAAGTTCAACAATGGAGTGGCATGGACTAAAGGATATGGGAACTCCTTCAAGATGCTAAGGACAAAGGATTGGCTCAAGCTTCAAGCTCAAGACTCTTCATTTTACATTTTAGTGATCCAAGATCACATTGAGTCTATAGGAAAAGCCAATACTATCAAGGAGGGATGAGGTGTTGCTTAATGAGCCTCTTGCTTCAAGTGCTTAGTGATATGCTCCAAATACCCTCAACTGCTTTCCCACTTCCACATATGTCCTAAACCTAAAGTCAAACTCGGCCCCACTGATTCTTTCTATCCGGCGCCACCGAGTTTGGATATCTTAGCCACTGCCACAAACCCTAATCAAATCGGTTTCACCGATAGGGATCTCGGTCTCACCGAGATGGGATTGTAATCTCTCTGTGTATGTCCATTACCAAAATCGGTCTCACCGAATTTGTGTAATCGGTACTACCGATATTACAATGCAAACTCTCTGGTTAACTTATTACTAAAATTGGTCCTACCAAGTTTGAGTAATCGGTCCAACCGAGTTTGCCTGACCAACTCTCCGGTTAGCTTGTTACCAAAATCGGTCTCACCGAGTTTGTGTAATCGGTCTCACCGAGATTACGTTATGCACTAACCCTAACCGAATCGGTCCTACTGAGTTGCATTTTGGTCCCACTGAAATCCCTAACGGTCACATTATTTGCTAAATCGGTCTGACCGAGTTTCAATTCGGTCCCACCGAGTTTGGCAAGTTGTGTGTAACGGTTAGATTTTGTGTGGAAGCTATATACACCCCTCCACCTCCTCTTCATTCGTGGAGAGAGCCATCAGACTAAACCTACACTTCCAGCATCCTATTTCTAAGAGAGAACTACCTACTCATGTGTTGAGGCCAAGATATTCCATTCCTACCATATGAATCTTGATCTCTAGCCTTCCCCAAGTTGGTTTCCACTCAAACCCTCTTTCCACCAGATCCAAATCCTATGAGAGAGAGTTGAGTGTTGGGGAGACTATCATTTGAAGCACAAGAGCAAGGAGTTCATCATCAATGCACCATTTGTTACTTCTTGGAGAGTGGTGCCTCCTAGATTGGCTAGGTGTCACTTGGGAGCCTCCGACAAGATTGTGGAGTTGAACCAAGGAGTTTGTAAGGGCAAGGAGATCGCCTACTTCGTGAAGATCTACCGCTAGTGAGGCAAGTCCTTCGTGGGCGACGGCCATGGTGGGATAGACAAGGTTGCTTCTTCGTGGACCCTTCGTGGGTGGAGCTCTCCGTGGACTCAAGCAACCGTTACCCTTCGTGGGTTGAAGTCTCCATCAACATGGATGTACGATAGCACCACCTATCGGAACCACGCCAAAAACATCTGTGTCTCCAATTGCGTTTGAATCCTCCAAATCCTTCCCTTTACATTCTTGCAAGTTGCATGCTTTACTTTCCGCTACTCATACACTCTTTGCATGCTTGCTTGATATGTGTTGTGAATGTTAAACTTGTGCCTAAACTCCACTTAAACTTTAAAAAGGTTAAAAATTGCAACTTTGGTACTTAGTGTCTAATCACCCCCCCCCCCCTCTAGACACCTCTTCTCAAGGTCCTACAAGTGGTATCAGAGCATTGGTCTCGATTGCTTTGGTTTAATCACCATTGGAGGAAGATGGATGAGTCTACTTTGGGGAGTCTTAGACATATAGTGCCTATTCTTGATGGAGAGTATTTTCATGAATGGAAAAATGAGATGCTTGTAATTTTCAATCAATATCATTTGAACAAGTACATTGCTAGTCCTTGTGTACCTTGTGTTGATCCTATGCATCCTACCCTTGATGAGTCTATTGACATGATTAGGAATGTTAGAACTGTTAATCTTATCACTAGAGGATTGCCTAGAAACTTGATTATAAAACTGCCTACTCTTGAGTGTGCCTACACTATATGGAAATTTCTTGAGGGACGATTTCCTGATTATTCTTTGAAAAATCTTGATGAAATTCTCCATAAGTCTATTGCCTTGAGTAAAATGAATACTAGTGATCCTATGTTTGGTGATCGTCTATTTGAGCTTACAAATCTTATGCGTGCCAAAGGAAATGTTGGTATTATTAGTAATATTATTTCCGAAGCTATAAAAAATCATAGACAAGATCATTGTCAAAATCACTCTAACGAATCACCCTCTCTAGGATTTGATCCACCACATGATGATGTTGAACATGGATACTATGATGAGGATGATGATAGTGACTTCGATCTTGATGATGCAATGAGACATTTTGGTCTTATGGCAAATCTTCGGGGATATATGTCAGGAGGAAAGGAATGGGTCCTTGACAGTGGATGTACCGATCACATGAACGGAGATAAAGACATCTTTCGTGAGCTTGCTGATAATGATAGTCCTCGAAAGTATGTCACTTTCGGTGACAAATCGAAGCGTAAGGTGGTTGGCCTCGGTAAGGTGGCCATCTCACATGATAGCTCCATACAAAATGTCATGCTCGTTGAATCTCTTGGATACAACTTACTTTCAGTATCTAGACTTGTTGACTTTGGTTTCAATGTCTTATTTACTGAAATTGATTGCCAAGTGTTTCGTCGAGACAATCATAAAATGGTCTTTACCGGCATACGTAGAGGTGATCTTTACATTGTTGATTTCACTAAAAAGGCTCAACCTAAAACTTGCTTCATTGCTAAATCCTCAAAAGGTTGGTTATGGCATAGACGACTAGGTCACGTTGGCATGAGAAACCTTGACAAGCTTATTAAAGGAAATCATATCCTTGGAGTTAACGATGTCATATTTGATAAGGATAGACTTTGCAGTGCTTGTCAAGCAGGTAAACAGGTTGGAGGAAGGCATCCCGTGAAGAACATCATGACCACAAAGAGGCCACTCGAGCTACTTCACATGGATCTCTTTGGTCCCAACTCTTACAAGAGTCTCGGTGGAAATTCTTTTGGTCTAGTTATAGTTGATGATTTTTCCAGATTTACATGGGTGTTCTTTCTCGATGATAAATCGCAGGTTCAGAAGATCTTCAAAAACTTTGCTAGGAAGGCCCAAAATCAATTTGAAGTGAAGATCAAGAAGGTTCGCAGCGACAACAGAACGGAGTTCAAGAATGAAAATGTGGACACCTTTCTTGACGAAGAAGGGATTTCACACGAGTTCTCGGCTACACACACACCTCAACAAAATGGAGTTGTTGAGAGGAAGAACCGGACGCTCATCGAAATGGCGAGAACGATGCTTGATGAGTACAAGACGCCGAAGCACTTCTGGGCAGAAGCGGTTGAGACAGCTTGTCATGCAACAGATCGCTTGTATCTTCACAAGCTACTCGGCAAGACGGCATACGAGCTACTCACTGGTAACAAACCCCAAGTTGGATACTTTCGAGTATTCGGATCAAAGTGCTACATTCTTGATAAGCATCATCGTTCTAAATTTGCTCCTAAGTCTCATGAAGGTTTCCTACTAGGTTATGGCTCAAACTCTCACACATACCGTGTCTACAACAATTTCACCCGAAAGGTTGAAGAGACGGTAGATGTGAAGTTTGATGAATCTAATGGCTCGCAAGTAGAGCAATTGCCAATTGATGTAGGAGACAAAGATCCTTCGGAAGCAATTCAAGACTTGTCTATTGGCAAGGTCCATCCAACGGAGGTGAAGGAGAGTACCTCGTCTGTCCAAGTGGAAGCTTCTACTTCACGACAAGGTGAACCAAGAATTGATACGGAAGCATCCACAAGTGGGACACACCAAGATGAAGGAAACGAGGAAGTGCATCAAGATGAACGTCAACGACCTCCTTCTCCACCATGACAAGAGAACAACAACGCCAACAATGAAGAAGGCCAAGAAGAAGAACAAGATGAAGAAGATGTTCAACGAAGATCCAAGCAAAAGCTTTCACGAGTTCGAGCAAGAATTGCTAAAGACCACCCCGTCGAGCAAATCTACAATGATATTCAAACCGGGAGAATCACTCGCTCTAAAACTCGTCTAGCTAACTTTTGTGAAAACTATTCTTTCATCTCTATCATTGAACCTATGAAGGTTTAAGAAGCATTGAAAGATCTGAATTGGATAAATGCTATGCATGAAGAGCTACACAACTTTGAGAGAAACCAAGTTTGGACATTGGTTGAGAAGCCCAATAATAACCACAACATCATCGGTATCAAATGGGTGTTTCGCAACAAGCAAGATGAAGATGGACAAGTTGTTCGCAACAAAGCACGTCTCGTCGCCCAAGGCTACACACAAGTCGAAGGTATGGACTATGGTGAGACTTATGCTCCCGTTGCTAGACTTGAGTCTATTCGCATCTTACTTGCCTATGCTAATCACCATGATATCACATTGTACCAAATGGACATTAAAAGTGCTTTTCTAAATGGTGAAATAGAGGAGGAAGTTTATGTTAAACAACCTCCCAGCTTTGTCAATCCTAAGAAACCCAATCATGTCTACAAACTTCACAAAGCTCTTTATGGTCTTAAACAAGCTCCTAGAGCTTGGTGCAAATGCTTAACGAAGTTCCTTATTGAAAAAGGCTTTGAAATTGGGAAAAATGATTCTACTCTTTTTAGTAAAAGGGTTAATGGAGAACTATTTGTGTGCCAAATCTATGTTGATGATATTATATTTGGTTCAACTAACCCTCATTTTAGTGAAAAGTTTGGGAAGCTAATGTCGGAGAAGTTGGAGATGTCTATGATGAGTGAACTCAAATTCTTTATTGAGTTGCAAATCAAGCAAACTGAGGAAGGTACTTTTGTCTCTCAAATGAAGTACACTAAGGACTTATTCAAGAAGTTCAATATGCAAGAATGCAAAGGTATGTCTACACCCATGCCTACTAGTGGACATCTTGATTTGACCAAAGATGGTGAACCGGTCGATCAAAAGGTTTATCGCTCTATGATTGGTTCACTGTTATATCTATGTGCTTCACGTCCCGATATTATGCTAAGTGTGTGCATGTGTGCACTATATCAAGCTGCTCCTAAAGAATGTCATCTTAAGGCTGTGAAAAGGGTAGTGAGATAATTAATACATACACCAAATTTTCGCATTTGGTATCCTAAGAGGGCCTCTTTAGATCTTGTTGGCTACTCCGACTCGGACTATGCCGGAGACAAGGTTGATAGAAAGTCCACTTCGGGTACTTGTCAATTTCTTGGTAGATCTCTTGTGTCTTGGTCTTCCAAGAAACAAAACTCGATATCCTTATCCACTGCCGAAGCGGAATACATTGCCGCTGGTTCATGTTGTGCTCAATTACTTTGGATGACTCAAACTCTTAAAGATTATGGGATATATGTGAAACATGTTCCATTGCTTTGTGACAATGAAAGTTCTATCAAAATTGGTCATAATCATGTGCAACATTCTCGAACTAAGCATATTGAAGTTCGTCATCATTTCATTCGAGATCATGTTGCTAAGGGTGACATTGATCTTAAGCATGTTCGCACCGAAAAGCAATTAGCGGATATATTCACTAAACCTCTTGATGAGAAAGTGTTTTGCAGGTTAAGAGGAGAATTGAACATCATTGATGCTTCAAACTTGGAGTAGAAACTCCATTGGATACATGCAAGACATGAGCTTATGACTAATCCTTGATGTTTCTCTTATGATGAAAATCTTATGTCTTGGATATATTTGTATCTTGCATGTTACCTAACCCATGTAGGTACTTGGTTGAATCAATTCCATGAGATTGTAACCCACTCACATCTTGAGCAATCTCTACATCACCAAGTCTCTATATAAAGGTGGTTGAAGACAAGGAAGCACGAAACCATTCGAACATATCCTTTGACAAATTATATGTTGAGTTTCATGATTGTCATTTTTGGATACACAAGTGCTCTTCCTTGCAAGAACTAACCCATGTAGGTAGATGGACTCAAATTCCAAGTGGTGCTCCAAATTCTTGATGAGCTACATCAACCTTGAGCGACTCACACAAGTTCAACTACATGGACAACACCACCAACCAAGGTATGTTATTCCATCTTAGAGAAGCTTTACTCCAAGACATGAGCTAAAGCAACTCGACAAGATGTGAATACATCAAGATGCTTAAACGAAAAATGGCAACCCCATTTTGAGCTTAAACGATGAGTATGACCTATGATCAAGTGATCTCACTTGACTCCTAAGTCAATATACTCTAACATAGGTGACTTTGTCGCTGACCATTTCTAGATGAAGTTCTCTTGTGTTTTCTTTTGTGTTTTTGCATTTGTCTCATGCATATTTGTTTCCCCTTTCAAAAAAAACTTCATCTAGATTTCTTTCTTTTTGCTCTGCATCCTCTGCATTCAATTCCTTGCATATCATTCAGTAAATTCCTTGCAAATCTTTGTGAGATCTAATTAGTCTAGTGAGCTGAGGTGACAAGTGTTTTCTCTGTGATGAACTCGGTTACACCGATTTGTTATTTTCGGTCCAACCGAAAATTTTTAGTACAACCGAAGCCTACAACTCGGTGCCACCGATTTCACAACAGAAAAACAGTTTGCCACTTATTCTATGTTTCTTCTGATCCAGCTCCACTCAATTAATCTTGTCCTCTACAAGCATCACATTTTTATCATTGCTTTGTGTTGTGACTCAAGGATCAAACCCATTCACGACAGATTCCAGAGAGAGAGAGATTACATCTTTATCAAGCCCTTCTTGGAAATTGATGTCAAAGGGGGGAGAGAGATCACATCAAAGCTTATCACTAAGAGAGAGAGATCACATCAGAGAAGGAGAGAGAGATCCTTCAGGGGGAGAGAGAGAGATCTCCAGGGGGAGAGAGTACTAGTAGAAAGTATTTCTCAAGGATCCCAGATGCTTGGTGTTCAAGAGGAAAGATGCCACATGTCTTCTTGAGGGGAAAGACATGTTCATGTGTGCTTACTTGCATTAGTTTGCATTAGCTCTGTTCATTTATATCCTTCAGCTCTGATTTTCTGTTCCCTATCTTCTCCCAGTATCCCATGCTAGATTCAGGGGGAGCAAGACATCTAAGGGAAAGAAATCATTCAAATTCATTGCATATCTTTACTCTTGGGGACATGTCAATTCAAATGAAGTACTTAGTACTCACTCTCTACATGTCATCCCAGTCTTGGTATTCTTGTGGTGTCTTTTGTTTGCTCTAGCTAGTAGATGTATCTGTGTTATCTAACCTTGTTTACGCAGGTTCATTTCATCCTAAGCCAACTCAAGACTACAAGGTAAGTATATGCATCACAATCATGTGTATGAGGAATTCTTGCTGATGTACATACTGTTTGCAAGAAGGACTCATGGGCATGAAGGTATTTCCTTTAATATGTTTTGCTCTGATGCATATGGCCAAGATACATGTAACACATTGCCTGCTCTATCATGGTTATGCTCTCACATGCTTCTATATTTCATTTTCACATGATTGCATACATGTAGGGGGAGCCTATGCTTGTTACATGTCTTTCCAAAGCTTTACTTGCTATTCTTTATATCTTTATCTAAAGCTTTGATGTATGTTGTCATCAATTACCAAAAAGGGGGAGATTGAAAGCACAAGTGCTCCCTAGGTGGTTTTGGTAATTAATGTCAACATATCTCTTGTTGGACTAACACTTTTATCTAGTATATTTCAGATAAGTTCAACAATGGAGTGGCATGGACTAAAGGATATGGGAACTCCTTCAAGATGCTAAGGACAAAGGATTGGCTCAAGCTTCAAGCTCAAGACTCTTCATTTTACATTTTAGTGATCCAAGATCACATTGAGTCTATAGGAAAATCCAATACTATCAAGGAGGGATGAGGTGTTGCTTAATGAGCCTCTTGCTTCAAGTGCTTAGTGATATGCTCCAAATACCCTCAACTGCTTTCCCACTTCCACATATGTCCTAAACCTAAAGTCAAACTCGGCCCCACTGATTCTTTCTATCCGGCGCCACCGAGTTTGGATATCTTAGCCACTGCCACAAACCCTAATCAAATCGGTTTCACCGATAGGGATCTCGGTCTCACCGAGATGGTATTGTAATCTCTCTGTGTATGTCCATTACCAAAATCGGTCTCACCGAATTTGTGTAATCGGTACTACCGAGATTACAATGCAAACTCTCTGGTTAACTTATTACTAAAATCGGTCCTACCGAGTTTGAGTAATCGGTCCAACCGAGTTTGCCTGACCAACTCTCTGGTTAGCTTGTTACCAAAATCGGTCTCACCGAGTTTGTGTAATCGGTCTCACCGAGATTACGTTATGCCCGAACCCTAACTGAATCGGTCCTACCGAGTTGCATTTCGGTCCCACCAAAATCCCTAACGGTCACATTATTTGCTAAATCGGTCTGACCGAGTTTCAATTCGGTCCCACCGAGTTTGGCAAGTTGTGTGTAACGGTTAGATTTTGTGTGGAAGCTATATATACCCCTCCACCTCCTCTTCATTCGTGGAGAGAGCCATCAGACTAAACCTACACTTCCAGCATCCTATTTCTGAGAGAGAACTACCTACTCATGTGTTGAGGCCAAGATATTCCATTCCTACCATATGAATCTTGATCTCTAGCCTTCCCCAAGTTGCTTTCCACTCAAACCCTCTTTCCACCAGATCCAAATCCTATGAGAGAGAGTTGAGTGTTGGGGAGACTATCATTTGAAGCACAAGAGCAAGGAGTTCATCATCAACGCACCATTTGTTACTTCTTGGAGAGTGGTGTCTCCTAGATTGGCTAGGTGTCACTTGGGAGCCTCCGACAAGATTGTGGAGTTGAACCAAGGAGTTTGTAAGGGCAAGGAGATCGCCTACTTCGTGAAGATCTACCGCTAGTGAGGCAAGTCCTTCGTGGGCGACGGCCATGGTGGGATAGACAAGGTTGCTTCTTCGTGGACCCTTCATGGGTGTAGCCCTCCGTGGACTCGCGCAACCGTTACCCTTCGTGGGTTGAAGTCTCCATCAACGTGGATGTACGATAGAACCACCTATCGGAACCACGCCAAAAACATCCGTGTCTCCAATTGCGTTTGAATCCTCCAAACCCTTCCCTTTACATTCTTGCAAGTTGCATGCTTTACTTTCCGCTGCTCATACACTCTTTGCATGCTTTCTTGATATGTGTTGTGAATGTTAAATTTGTGCCTAAACTCCACTTAAACTTTAAAAAGGTTAAAAACTGCAACTTTGGTACTTAGTGTCTAATCACCCCCCCTCTAGACACCTCTTCTCAAGGTCCTACATATTATATGAGTTATGTGATTTGGTGACTGAATGTTGTTCAGAGTCCCGGATGAGATCACGGACATGAGGAGGAGTCTCTAAATGGTCGAGAGGTAAAGATTGGTATATAGGATGAGGGTATTCGGACATAGGAAGTGTTTCAGGGGGTACCGGGTACTTATCGGGTCACTGGAAGGGGTTCCAGGCACCCCTAGCAAAAGATATGGGCCTTATGGGCCAAGAGGGGAAACACACCAGCCACAAGGGGCTGGTGCGCCCCCCATATGGGCCGGCCTAGGAGGAGAAGGAAAGAGGGGAAGGGAAAGGAAAGAGTGGAATAGGATTCCCCCTTCCTTCCCTCTCCCCCCTCTTTCCTCCCTCCTCCAACAAACATGGCAGGGCGAGGCGAGGCGGCCAAGGGCAGGAGCCCAAGTAGGATTCAGGCCTACTTGGGGAACCCCTTGGCCTCTCCCCTCTCCCTCCCACCTATATATAAGAAGAGGGGGCGCCTAGATCACACCAGACAATTGCCTAGCCGTGTGTGGCGCCCCCTCCATCGTTTACAACCCCGGTTATATTTTTGTAGTGCTTAGGCGAAGCCCTGCGGAGATCACTTCACAGTCACTATCACCACGCCGTCGTGCTAACAGAACTCATTTACTACCTCGACATCTTGCTAGATCAAGAAGGCGAGGGACGTCATTGAGCTGAACGTGTGCAGAACGCGGAGGTGTCGTGCGTTTGGTACTTGATCGGTTGAAGCATGAAGAAGTTCGACTACATCAACCGCGTTGTGAAATGCTTTTGCTTATGGACTACGAGGGTACGTAGACCCCCCCCCCCCCTTGTTGCTATGCATCTCCACGGATAGATCATTGCGTGTGCGTAGAATTTTTTTTGTTTTCCAGGCAACGATTCCCAACATCCTGCCTTTCCCCCTTTGTGGGAGAAAGGAAAGGGGGGTGCCATCTCCCCCTTCCTTCCCCTTGGCGCCAAAATAAGGAAAGGGGCCGGCCTAGGGCAAGCCCAAGTAGGATTCAGACCTACTTGGGGCGCCCCTTGGCCTCTTACCTCTCCCTCTCACCTATATATATATGTGGGAGGGGGCGCATAGCACACCCCAGACAATTGCTTAGCCGTGTGCGGCGCCCCCCTCCACCGTTTACACCCCCGGTCATATTTTCGTAGTGCTTAGGCGAAGCCCTGTGGAGATAACTTCACCGTCACCGTCACCACACCGTCGTGCTGCCGGAACTCATCCACTACCTCACCGTCTTGCTGGATCAAGAAGGCGCGGACGTCACCAAGCTGAACGTGTGCTGAACACGGAGGTGTCGTGCGTTTGGTACTCGGTCAGTTGGATCACGAAGAAAGTTTGACTACATCAACCGCGTTGTCAAACGCTTCCGCTTACGGTCTATGAGGGTACGTAGACACACTCTCCCCTCTCGTTGTGATGCATCCCCATGGATAGATCTTGCGTGTGCGTAGAATTTTTTGTTTTCCATGCAACGTTTCCCAACACATGTGTGGTATCCCTTGTTTGTCTGTCCTGAAAGGTTACTAAGAGCATGCCAATCATTGATGGTGACAAACAACAATAGCTGTAGGTCAAATTCCTGCTGTTTGTGCTCATCCCCCTCACGTACACCTTTTCCATTCCACAGCTGTAAAAGTTCTTAACCTAACAGCCTTAGGTACACATCAATGTCCTTGCCGGGTTGATTAGGGCCTTGGATGAGCACATGCATCGTAATGAACTTCCTCTTCATGCACAACCAAGGAGGAAGGTTATAGATACATAGAGTCACGGGCCAGGTGCTATGATTGCTGCTCTGATCCCCAAAAGGATTAATGCCATCTGCACTTAAACCAAACCATATGTTCCTTGCATCACCTACAAAGTCCCCCACTTTCTCTCAATTTTTCTCCACTGCGACCCATCAGCGGGTGCTCTCAAGTTCCTGTCTTTCTTACAGTCTTCCTTGTGCCATCACATTAACTTGGCATGCTCTTTGTTTTTGAACAAACATTTCAACCATAGCGTTATAGGAGCATACAACATCACATTGGAAGGAACCCTCTTCCTGGGGTGCTCGCCCTCAACATCACCAGGGTCATCTCGTCTGATCTTATACCACAATGCACCACATACCGGGCATGCGTTCAAATTCTCGTCTCCTCACCGTGATAGAGGATGCAGTCGGCATGCATGTATCTTTTGCACCTATAATCCTAGAGGGCAGAGAACCTTCTTTGGTTCGTACGTACTGTCTGGCAATTCGTTATCCTTTGGAAGCTTCTTCTTCATTATTTTCAGTAGCTTCCCAAATCCCTTGTCAGATACAGTATTGTCTGCCTTCCATTGCAGCAATTCCAGTGTGGTACCGAGCTTTGTGTTGTCATCTTCGCAATTTGGGTACAACCCTTTTTTGTGATCCTCTAACATGCGCTCGAACTTCAACTTCTCCCTTTCACTTTTGCATTCTCTCTGTGCATCAACAATGACCCAGCGAAGATCATCATCGGGCACATATGGTGCCTCTTGATCTTCAGCGTCCCCCGTTGCAGTATCACCGTATTCAGGGAACATAGGATAGTTGTCATCACCCTTTTCTTCTTCATTGTCTTCCATCATAACCCCTCTTTCTCTGTGCTTGGTCCAATATTATAATGTGGCATGAAACCCTTCTCAAGCAGGTGAAAGTGATGGGTTTTTGGGGAAGATTAATCCTTCGTATTCCCACAGACAGTACATGGACAATACACAAAATCATTCTGCTTATTTGCCTCAGCCACTTGGAGAAAATTATGCAGGCCGTCAATGTACTCGGAGGTGCGTTGGTCCACGTACATCCATTGCCGGTTCATCTGTGTGCATTATATAATTAAGTGTATCAAAACCATTACAGAACATCATAAATAGAGAAGTGACCAAATTAGTGCAAGTTCATCACCACATTAAAACCAAAGTACAATAGTGATAAAATGCTATTACTGGAAAAATAAATACATAAAGTTCATATATAGTTCTCATAGAACAACTTACAGCTCTCTAGAGCATCTAATTAAAACATACATTGGAACTAACATACAACTATGTAAAACATTTAAATGCAACAAGAAATGCGATCATAATCGCAACTAAGGTAACAATTGATTGAACAGCATAATGATACCAAGCCTCATTATCAATGGCATATTTTCTAATCTTTCTAATCTTCGAGCGCATTCCATTCATCTGGATCTTGTGATCGTCGACGACATCGGCAACATACAACTCCAGTTTCAACTTCTCATCTTCAATTTTTTTTCAATTTTTCTTTTAAATAATTGTTTTCTTTTTCAACCAAATTTAACCTCACGACAAGAGGGTCGGTTGGAATTTCCGGTTCACATACCTTCTAGATAAAACATCTATGTCATGTTGGTCGGCATAATTGTCATAAACACTAATTGAAATAGATAATTATAGAAAATAATATACCACATCCGAATCATAGACCGGACGAGAGCCGACGGGGGCGGATACCAAATCCGAGAAGATCTCGATAGAAACCATAAATATGTCGTCGAAGCTCACCCTCATCCGAAATAATCACCAAATCATCCTGAAAGAAATGAATCATGCATCGACGCCTTCTCCCATTGGCCACGACATGAAAGAACTCACCACTAACATCCCCTTCCACCACCCATTTTTGTTGGCCCCGCTACTGCCAATACATTTCCTCACACCTAAGAATGAAAATCATCTCGCCCTCCATTGCATATCTTCGAGCCCACTCATCATGGGTGATCCCCCCCGGTGTCAGCTATGGAGTCTAAATCTACCAGCTTAGCGAGCAGTGTCTGCTTGCGGGCTTTTAGAGCGCTCCCCACATTGACCCCCACCCATCCCCTCGGTTATGTTGAAGTTGTCGAATACAATGTTGCCACATGTCCAAGGAATAACAAAAAAGGACCGTAACAATGCGGCGGGCGCGACCTAGCCCGCAACCAGATATCCACTACGTAGTCCACAAATCCCGGTTGTAGTAACCATTGTTTCTCGAAGAAGAACCTTTTCGATGATTGTCATGGTATTTCACCAAAACATAGGATTAGAGGACAATGATCGGATCCCAGGCGGATTTCTGGCGTGAGAGAGCACCTCAGGAACTTGCTCTCCCAATTGGTAGACACAAACGCCCTATCCAGGACGCACCGCCCCAGGTCGTCCCGGTTATTCCACCAAGTGAACCTAGTGCCAATCATATGGAGCTCGATTAGCTCGAGTTCCACAACCCAATCATTAGACATATCTACACTCCTTTGATTATTTATATGAAGATTGCTCTTACCCGTTGCCCCTCGGATTAAGTTAAAATCCCAGCGATCCCAAAAGGGCATGTCACTGCTTGAATTTTTGTGTAGAGCTCACCTAAGAACTCGACAGATCGAGCGCGATCCACCGGTCCATATACCAACAACAACCCACATCTGAACGCAATATGTTCTTTTTTTGAATTATCTATGCCCAAGAAAAATTCTCCCCTGGTAAGTTTTATGATTAAGTGCTGATAACTGTGCTCTTTAGAGGATGGAGAGAAGAGAGATTTTTGGGATCTTCGGAGAAACCCATCATGGTGGTGAAGTAGCTTCTGGATTGGGAGACGAGAATTTTGGCGGTTGCTGAAGCTGATAAGAAATCCTTTCTTGCGTCGGGGGTAAGAGACAAAGAAGGGTGTGGTGGTGTGGGCGGCGTGGGGGGTTAATTGCTCGGCTTTGGTTCGAGTGCTGGTGGTGCGGGGTCGTGGTGGGCCAAGTTTGTAGCACGTGACTGCTCGGCATCGCGATGTGGGAATTGTTGATATCTATCGCTATACACATAACGATCGTCGGTTAGTCCGGTCCTTAAATTATATGATGAAATATTTCTGATGTTGTGTTGTATCGATATGGGGTGTATATTGTGTATAATAAGGAGGGAGACTTGTTGATGTTATCTATAACTGAAACCCAAATAGTACTATATTTCTAACACACGGCAGCATCTGTGTGACCAATTGTCTCCTTAATCCTAACCTCGAAGAGAAATCCTGAGAAGCAGACGGCTGCCTCGGATACCACCATACCGATACGTGAGTAGTAGCTAGGGACATGGCGCGCGCGCACGCCCAAAGTTCGCTGGGACTGAGAGCATCAGCATCGTATGCTAAAGCCGGCTTTCGCCCCCCTCACATGCATGGGAGATTTGGAGATTTGGAGATAGCAGCAGTGACAATAAAGGGCCGGAGCAAGCATGATGTAATAAGCCGCTTTTTCTAGGGGCCAGCAAAGGCGACGGTAGAGCTGACCGACTGACCCCCACACCAGAGCCAGAGGCAGAGCCACATACCTCGTAATCTAATCCTGCAGCTGCTCTGCAGGGGAGGGTGCCTGCAGAAACCCGGATATCTCGCTTTCTAGGATTCCTTTCCGGGAATTCGGGCGAGAATGGAAAATCCGCTCTTCTGTCCGTCCTCCTACGGCATATGGTTGGCTGCGTATCTGCGCGCCAGAGATAAATAAGACCAGATGCGACCGTGATTTTCAAGTCAGTGCTACTCGACGGCCCAGTAGAGAAGAAATGATGAACTCATAACTGTACATTTCATCATTCACTCAATCACCGGGGTAAAGTCCTCTCAATTGATTTTACAGATGAGCGAGATGGACCGGACGAAGAAGACAAGGACAGTGGAGAAGAAATGATGAATAGATATCTAAACAATTCATCATTCGTTCAGTAACCGGGAAAGTCCTTTCAGCTGATTCTACAGATAAGCGAGACGGATCGGACGAAGAGGACAAGGAGAGAAAAGGAAATGGACAAAGTCCACTCCATTTCAATTTTTTCCTCTCTCGTCTCGTCTCCCCACAGGCACACGAACGCAACGCAAAGCAGGAGCATGAGCTTGGAGGAGAATAAATTCTTCGCTTTGTTCTCCTAGCTCTGCTTTGCTCCTCCTTTCTTCCCCGTCCGAGCAGGCGAGCACCCGAGAGAAGGGCAGCAGCTCCCCCCTCCCGGCGGAAAGCTGGCCTTTGTACCCATCTTTCCTCCCCGAAAGCCTACGCGCCCCGCCTCTCCCATCGCCATGCTAGAGCTCCGCCTGCTTCCCGGAAGCTTCTCCGATCGATATCCAGCCATGCACCGGCCACCACCACCACCACCACCACGTACGTACGCCGGCACGCCTCTCGATGCACGCGCCGGGCGAGCGCTAGCCCATCTCCAGCTCCACCACCATCATCATCTCCATGATCTCCATGCATGCACGGCTCGCCTCGCCGCTTTGCCGCTTTCTGACAAAATTCCGCGCCCTTTTTGTCGACGGGCACTGAAAGAGAGGAGGGGAGGGAGGAGGGGCGAGGAGGAAAAGGCCCAAAGCCCCGGGTGGGTGGGCGTGCCCGAGCCGAATCTTGGCATTTCTAGGGATTCTGATGAGGCTTTACGGTCTTTTGGCTTGCCGGCGAGGGGAGCGTGTCCTTGACGAGACCGACCCGCCACCACCCTGTGGGGAGGGGGAGAGAAGCTTCGGCGCTGCTTCCTCTGCTCATTGCCGCCGCTATTTATAGCCCACGTACGTACGTGGTCATCACTTGCACAGCCAGCTCAGACTCCTACGCCGCCCACGCACCTCACTCACCTCAGGTGAAGCTAGCTAGTGAAGTGAGCTTAGGCAAGTCAAGTCCGTGATGGATTTGAAGAGGGTCCTGGACATCGTGGAGGAGGAGGTGGTGGACGGCGACGAGGAGGAGCTCGCCTCCCCGGACGCCAAGCGCCGGCGAACGCTTCTCAAGTGAGTGCATTATTGGTTCTCCACAGAATGGTGTCAGGCTTTGAGTTTGCTTGGTTCTGACGATGCTTGGTACCTTTTGCTCTGTGCAGCAGTAGCTCGATGCAGGAGGCCATTGGCGCGCAGTACATGCAGAAGCATCTGCCCAAGCTGGAGCCGTTTCTGCGCAGAGTTGTAAGCACATTTCTCTTCATGTTTGTTTACTCTGCAGAACTCGCTTCTTCGGTAGTAATGTGCTGACTCTGCTGCGAATTCAGGTGCAGGAAGAAGTGCACAATGTTCTTATCCGCCACATCGATTCGGCGCACAGGTTAGCGCCTAAATACTACAAATAATAACTGTGTTTAGTGATTCAATGTTCTGTGTGCAGTTACATGCTTCATTAACATGCTATACAAGGTTACTACTGAAACACTACTAGCGTAGCAACAATAATATGGAGCAGATATAACTCTGAAGACCTTTTCACTGCCTGAATTTGCGATTTTGAAGTCGCGACAAACAATATGGACCTGAATATACTGCTCGTAATGCTGTTGAAAACCCTTTAAATTGCCAGCATATGGTTGTTACTAACATTAGGCAGTGCAGTAGCGGTAGTTCCTTTTTAAACTTTATAGGGCTGCTAATTCTACTTTGGCCGAAAGTGTTAACTTATAGGTTCCTTCCTGTTTTACTGACTAAATTTCTGCTCTGCATTACTCAGGATTCCGCTTCAGTTAAAGACGAGCAGTAAAAGATACAAGCTGCAGTTCCAGGGCAACCTGCCTCAGACCCTTTTCACGGGCAACAGGGTGGAAGCAGAGAACAAGCAGCCACTTCGAATTGTTCTCACTGATGCCGTCAACAACCAGCTGATCACCTCAGGCCCCTTGTCCTCCATGAAGATGGAGCTCCTCGTCCTTGATGGCGACTTCAACGCCGACGAGCGCCTTGAGCACACCGAGAAGGAGTTCAGCGAGAGCATAGTCTTCGAGAGAGAAGGCAAGAGGCCACTGCTGTCCGGTGAGGTGGTCATTGTGCTCGAGAAAGGCGTGGCCTCTGTCCGGGACATCTCCTTCACGGACAACTCCAGCTGGATCAGAAGCAGGAAGTTTAGGCTCGGCGCGAGGATGTCTCGCGCCAGCTCCATCGAAGAGAGGGTGCAGGAGGCTGTCAGCAACCCCTTCCTGGTGAAGGATCACCGTGGTGAAGGTTTGTGATTATTACATATTTTCACCAAACGCAATGTTTTTTTTTTCCTTGTAGTCTAACTGACTGGTTGAATTTTTATTTTTCAGTTTACAAGAAGCATCACCCTCCCGCGTTGGCTGACGACGTATGGCGTTTGGAGAAGATTGGGAAAGACGGTGTTTTCCACAAGAAGCTCGCTGACTTTGGCATACACACCGTTCAGGACTTCCTCAGGAACTTGGTGATGGATCAATATGGACTGCGCGGCGTAAGAACCTGCCCTGCCTCTTTCTACAGAGTTCCACGTACTCTACAAACTATATATTCTCATCACGTGTGCCATTTTCAGTTGCTCGGCAGTGGGATGTCGAACAAAATGTGGGAGTCAACCGTGGAGCATGCCCGGGAGTGCGTCCTGGACGACAAGCTCTACTCCTACTGCAGCGGGCACGGGATCATCCTGCTCTTCAACTGCATCCATGAAATCATCGGGGTGGTGGTTGGGAGCAACTGCTTCTCCTTGAACGCCCTCACCGCGACGCAGAAGGTGGTTAAAACATCTGAAAACACTTCGTTTCGGACAGAGACGTCTCTGTCTCAAGAACAATGCGTGGATCGTTCGTAAACATAACAGCGTCGCGTTGCATGCAGGCGCTGGTGGTGAAGTTGCAGCAAGATGCCTACAAGTTCCCCGGCCGTATCGTGGAATTCAAGGTGCAGTCGCAGTGCGCCGACCAGTCGCCGACAGCGCCGGCGCCGCCGGGTCCAGCGAGCACGCAGATCCCGGGCCTTCCTCCTCAAGGTGGTCAGTGTTCTCCCACCAGGTGTTTGTTGGTTGGTTCCGTCCTAAGGCCGTAGCCTCCCATCATCTCACTCTTACTTTTGTTTCTTGTGTCTGATCAGGCGAGGCGAACCCACAGCCACAGGACCATGGGCTGCTGCACCAGCTGCACCTCCACGATGCCGCCCTGGGCCTGGAGGATGTTCTGCACCAGCACCACCGGCACCACCATAGCGAGCCCTGGATCACCAATGGCTTCGACGCGACGAGGGACCCTTTCGACATGCTGCAGTTCAGTGGGCAGTCTCAGCCGTGCGGGCTGCTGCTCTCCAGCACCGGGGCGAGGTTGTGATCCATGCATGCACTGCCTCGCTGTGACTAACTGTCTGCTAAGTGCTAACACGTACTCACAGGTCGTTCTTGTTTCGTGGGTTGGGGTGATGCATGCAGAGAAGGCAATAAAAGTAGGTAGCGTGATAGGATTTGTAGGACATGGGGTCTTGTAAAATGTGATATTACAAAAGCACTAATCTGGATTTTCTCCATGCTAGGAGCCTCGATCTCCTGTGTGTAAAAGGTGCTTGCTGCTTAGACTTTATTCGGTTGTGTGTCAATTTTTCCCAAGGCTCACTTGTGAGTTGTAACCTTTCTCTGTACACAAAGGACAGTGAAATGAAATAAACTTGTGAACTTTCTCAGCGTACGGAGGACACTTAAATGAAGTATAAACCTGAAATCTTTCTTGGAAACGACCACAACAGACGTGCCCATACATGCTTTTAGCGTACGGCGCCTCGTAGCTTTGCTCTCGTCCACGTGCCCCGGGTAATCCTTACAGTTAAGCTCCCTAGCAGTAGAGGCATAGGAGAGCTCCAAAAAAATTTCCTCGAAGTGGACCCTACATGTAAGGGTCTCGTAGGGTCATCAGTCCCGCATGACAGTATCGGAACCCACGTCCCATTAAAGCATTTTTCAAAAAAAAAATGTATTTTTTGTGAATTTCCAAAAATATCCACAATTTTAAAAACACTCTTGAATTTAAATAATGTTCATAAATTTAAAAATTCTTCATCATTATGAAAAAATATTCCCGAATTTCAAAAAAATGTTCACGAGTTTTATAATTGTTCATGATTTTTAATAATAGTCACAAATTTTAAAAAATGTTCACATATTTTTTAAAATGTTTTCAAAATTAAAAAATCATGGATTTTTAAAATATGTTCACAATTAATTATGTTCCCAAAACTGAAAAACATTCATGAATTTTGTAAAATAAAAATAAAATAATATAAAATAAACAGGTAAGTAAAACATGGAATAAAAGGTAGACAAAAAAGACCAAACCTCAAGGACCGTCCTACATGGCCAACCCAATATAACTCATGGGGGTCCGTGTTTGCTCGGCCGCCTTCAAAGTAAGTACGGAATGTAAATTGACATAATAAGTCTTTGGAGAAAAATAGGTGTCGGAGTAAATGACCACGGATAGCCTTACCGGCTCCCTTTGGCCCTCAGAAAAAACAATGGGCCGACCGAGCCCTGAAGCAACCAGGACACGGGGCCGCCTTCTTCCGGCCGGCTATCACATGGGCCGGCTGGCGGAAGGCGGCCCGGCCATAAAGAGCCTTTGGAGGACGCCCCGATAGGGCCGACTCCAAGAAGCCAGACCCTGAAGGACCGACTCCAAGAAGCCGGCCCCTGAAGGACCGACTCCAAGAAGCCGGCCCCTGGCAGACGGCCGTGGGCCGCGCCCTAAAAGTCCACCCTCCATAACGGTGACGGGACAGGGCGTGGCTAAAGTGGCCCCTGTCACCCCCGAATCCCGGAACACGCATTGCTACAGTACGCCGTACAGGGCGATCATCTCCTGTCCGGCGAGGCACTGTTGCCATGCGGACTATGACGCCATCCACGACGGGTCGCCAGTACAGCCCGCAGGCGGCGGGCCCCTTCGGGCAGAGAGACATCCGAAGGCGGCCTGACCTCCCCCAACCGGCCTGAGGCCGGGCCGGCTTCCTATAGCCGGCTTGCTCCCCTCCTCGGGGCGCGCGCACCATTAAGCGGACAAGACGAGGTAAGGCTACAGTGAGAGCCCACAAGGCGGCGGCACTATAGCCATGCTTACCTCGACAAAGCCCTCGTCATCAGAGGCGAGGCAACAGTAACCCGCCCCGACAAGACCCCCCCAAGCGGTGGGGCCGGCCTATCGACCAATGGGCCGGCAGCTGGCGGGATCCACCAGTCGGCGGGCCCCAGTAGCCGGCGAAGAAGCCGGTGGATGCAGACGCTGATGGCCTGGACCCACGACCAACCGGATTACCATTGTACCCCCGGGGGGTAGGCCTATATAAACCCCCCGGGACACCCATGCAAAGGGTTGATCTCATAGAGTTCTAGACACCACCATAAGGAGAGGAGAGAGCTAGCCTTGCCCTTCTTCCTCCTCCCACCGAACATCTCAAGGAGCCTCTTGTAGCGTCTTATCGATCTAGTGATCATGCGGAGACCCCGCAAAGCAGGAGTAGGGGTATTATCTCCAAGGAGAGCCCCCAACCTGGGTAAGATCCGCCGGCGTGCATGTCTTCGCCTTATCCCGTTTCCAGGCACCGACAATGTCTTACTGGCTCCCACAATGATAAGCCATCCGTTGGCATATGTCGCACCTACCACCCGACATTTGGCGCCCACCGTGGGGCTAGGTGCACCGTCGTCCGGAGACCTGCTCTGAACGGGAACCCTTTTCCTCCCCAGTGAGCGTAGCAAGCCCGGCACGCCCGATGGCGCTTGCCCCGACGCGCTGCAAAGCGTCGACGACGCCTGCGCGGCGAGCTGCCTCGCCGAACTTCTTGGTGAGACTCGCATCTCCGACGAGCCCGCGTCCGACGCGGGCACAAGCTGCCCCGAGAACCGCCTCGTCATCCTCCTCGACCAACTCCACGTCTCCGGCGAGCCTACCGCGGACTTGGAGTCGGTCGGCTCCACCGACCCGATGCTTGTCGACTCCGACACGGCATCGCTCGATGCCTTTCCCACCAACGTGATCATCGTCGACGACCCTCTTCCTCGAGCCGACAGTGGCGGCAGCACCGTCACCGAAGTGCTGGTCATCAGCCACGGCGTCACCTCCGTCGAGAACGCCCGCGACGCCCTACAGGCTACGCTGCACGATCTGTCCGCCCCCATCCTGGCGGACGCTGACGCCGAGACGCTGGAGGCACGCCGCCTTGCCCTCCTTGCGGAGGGCCAGAGGATTGCCTCCATGAGATGTCTCACGGAAGCCCACCAGCACGAAGTCGACCGCGCTGCCTTCGGCACGCCGCCTCCAGAAGGGCCAAGCCGAGTCGGCGTCGTCAAGAAGCGCGGCGCGGCCATCGCCAGCATGCTGGGAGCGGACCGCCCTGTCTACGCCACTCCCCTCGAGAATCTATGCGCCGCCCAGTCGATCGTAGATGAGCTAAATGGACTGGGGGCCGACGAGCTCCCCTACATGACCAGACGCATCCAACAGCTGATCGATGCAGCCGCAGAGTGGCACGAAGCCGGCGTCCGAGCTGGAAGCCCCCCCCCCCCGCCGAGAGCACGGCGCGACGTCTCGTACGCCGACTGCGGGTGGCGCCCGCACAAGACAAGAGAAGGAGCCGGCTGCTAGCCGCAGCCGGACTCGAATCACCATCGAGCGCGACGCTGAAGGCCGTCCCCGAGGTGTGGAACAACGAGGCGACCCGCCTCCTCCTCCACCTCGCGGGGAAAGGTATCACACCCCGCCGCCTGTCGAGCATCCGACTCTCAGCGGCCGACTTGGTCGCCGCGAAGGAGTCGGCGAGAATGATGCCCGCCACCGGATAGAACGCCTCGCACGATCCCTGGCCCTGGAAGAAGAAGATGATGTCGGCCCATCTTGCTTCGGCCCCCGCATCCGCGACGAGCCCTTTCCCAAAGGGTTCTCGCTCCCAAGAGACACGCCCAAATACAACGGCTCCGTGAAGCCGTAAGATTGGTTGATCGACTACTCCACCGCAGTTCGCATAGGAAACGGCAACAGACGCGTTGCCATGAAATATGTCCCCCTGATGCTCCAAGGCACGGCGCGCACCTGGCTCAACAGCCTCAAGCCTTACAGCATCAACAGCTAGCTGGACTTCACCGAAGCCTTCATATGCAACTTCACCAGCACCTACAAACGGGCTCCCAAGCCCCGACAGCTCTTCTTGTGCATACAAGGGCCCAATGAATCAACCTGTGACTACCTCACGCGTTGGGCCGAGCTCCGCAACTCCTGCGAAGGGGTGCACGAGGTTCAGGCCATAGAGTACTTCACTGCCGGGTGCAGAGAGGGCACCCTCCTCAAGCACCAACTCCTCTGCGACGAGCCGGCTACCCTCCACGAGTTGCTGATCATCGTGGACAAGTATGCCACGGCCGACTCTTCAATGAAGACTGAGCTCCGGGTAGACGCCTCTGGAAAAGTGCTGGCACCGGCTCCCAAGACAATGGCTGGAGAATCAAGACGGCGCCCGTATCAAAGCGACCACAAACGCAAGGCCCCTATGCTGCCTTCCACCAGCCGGCAGGTGGCTACGGTCGAAGAAGAGCAGCCTGAAGGACGGTCGGCTCCCAAAAAGCAGAAGGGCGGCAGGCCGGCTTGGCAGCCGGCTTTCTCCTATGAGCAAACTCTCGACGCCCCCTGCAAGTTCCACAGCGGCACGAAGCCGTCCAACCACACAACTCGGAAGTGCCATTGGCTCACCAAAATCTCCAAGGGCGAGGGGCTGTTGCCGCCTCCGCCTGCAGGCCAGCCGCCTCCTGCGCCGCAGCAGCCGGCCGCCCGACCAGCAGTCGGAGCCATCCAAGACGAGTTCCCCAATGAGCAAGCCGCCTACATCGTGTTCACTAGCCAGACAGAAGATCGGCGCACCCGGCGCCGACAGCAGCAAGAAGTCAATGCGGTCGCCTCCAGTAACCCCGAGTTTATGCACTGGTCAGAGAAGCCCATCAGCTGGAGCCGGGACGACCACCCAGAGGTGATGCCGTCTCCTGGCTCCTATGCCTTGGTTTTGGATGCCACCCTGGCGACAGAAAGGCGTGCTGCCCGTTTTTCCCGCGTGCTGATAGATGGCGGGAGCAGTATCAACATACTGTACCGAGATACAATGGAGAAGCTCAACATCAAGCCAAAGCAACTCATGCCAAGCCGGACTGTGTTCCATGGCATCGTACCCGGCATGTCCTGCTCACACCAATAGGCAAGATCAAGATGGATGTCCTCTTTGGGGGCAAAGATCATTTCCGCCGAGAGGCAATATGGTTTGAGGTAGTGGATTTGGAGAGCCCGTACCACGCATTGCTTGGCCGACCAGCGTTGGCCAAGTTTATGGCTGTGCCCCACTATGCCTACCTCAAGATGAAGATGCCGAGTTCCAAGGGCATTATCACCATAGCCGGAGACGATAAGAAGTCTTCTGAGTGTGCAGCAGCCAGCAGCCGGCTGGCCGAGTCCCTCGTGATCACCGAAGAAAAGAAGATGCTGAATTGAGTTGTGGCCTTGGCTGGCAAGCAGCCGGCCCTGTCTCCTGACCCCGAAGAATGTGAAGCTCAAGGTTCTTTCCAGCCGGCCAAGGAGACAAAGAAGATACCCCTAGACCCGGAGTACCCGGGGAGGTACGTTGTCATGGGCACAGGCCTTGACAACAAATAGGAAGGCGAGCTCGCCGATTTCCTCCGTGAGAATCTGGACATCTTTGCATGGTCTCCCAAAGACATGTCGGGTGTTCCGACGGATTTCGCCGAGCACAAGCTACACGTCCGACCTAACGTCAAGCCGGTCTGGCAGCCCTTGCGCCGCCTGTCAGAAGAGAAGAGAAGAGTTGTCGGTGAAGAGATAGCCCGGCTCCTAGCAGCCGGATTCATTATGGAAGTGTTCTTTCCCGAATGGCTGGCCAACCCAGTCTTAGTGTTGAAGAAAAACAAGCAATGGCGCATGTGTATTGACTACACCAGCCTCAACAAAGCCTGCCCTAAAGATCCATTTGCCCTGCCAAGGATTGACCAAGTGATAGACTCCACAGTCGGATGCGAGCTGTTGAGTTTTTTGGATGCTTATTCAAGCTACCACCAGATAAAGTTGGACCCAGCTGATCGCTTGAAGGCCGCCTTCATCACACCATTCGGAGCTTTCTGCTACCTGACCATGACATTCGGCTTGAGAAATGCCGGTGCCACCTTTCAGCGTTGCATGCAGAAATGCCTCCTCAAGCAACTCGGCAGAAATGCCCACGTCTACATAGACGATGTCGTGGTGAAGACAGAAAAGCGAGGCACCCTGCTGGAAGACCTCAAGGAGACCTTTGAGAATTTGCGCCGGTTCCAGATCAAGCTCAACCTGGAGAAGTGCGTGTTCGGGGTACCAGCCGACCAGCTTCTAGGCTTCCTGGTCTCCGAACGCGGCATCAAATGCAACCCAGTGAAGATCAAGGCCATAGAGAGAATGAAGACCCTACCAAGCTGCGAGATGTCCAAAAGTTCACCGGATGCCTGGCATCCTTGAACCGCTTCATGAGCCGGCTCGGAGTAAAGGCACTCCCCCTCTACCGACTCATGAAGAAGTCTACTCACTTTGAGTGGAATGACCAGGCAGACCAAGCTTTCTACGAGCTGAAGAAGATGATGTCCACACCGCCTGTCTTGGCGTCCCCAACTGAGAAGGAGCCCATGTTCCTTTACATTGCCGCCACCAGCCAGGTGGTCAGCACAGTCATCGTGGTCCAATGTCCAGAAGAAGGCCGAGCTCAGCTAGTCCAGAGGCCAGTATATTATTTGAGCAAAGTATTGTCCACCTCAAAGCAGAACTACCCGCACTACCAGAAAATGTGCTATGGTGTGTACTTTGCCTCCAAGAAACTCAAGCCCTACTTTCAAGAACATCCCATCATGGTCGTATGCACTGCCCCGCTTGCCGAGAACATAGGCAGCCGGGATGCATCCGGCTGAGTGGCGAAATGGGCCATTGCGCTGGCTCCTTACACAATCTACTATCAGCCCCGCACCGCCATCAAGTCCCAAGCATTGGCCGACTTCCTCGTCGACTGGGCCAAGACCCAGTACCGGCCACCAGCCCCCGACTCCACTCATTGGAGGATGCATTTTGACGGATCCAAGATGCGCACCGGCTTGGGAGCCGGCATCGTCCTCACCTCTCCCAAGGGCGACAAACTCAGATACACATTGCAAATCCACTTTGCCGCCTCCAACAATGTGGCCAAGTACGAGGCGCTCATACACGGGCTCCGGCTAGCCAAGGAACTCGGCATCCGCCGGATCCTGTGTTATGGCGACTCGGACTTGGTGGTTCAGCAGTCATCTGGCGACTGGGACGCCAAGGATGCAAACATGGCAAGCTACCGTTTCCTCGTTCAGCAGATCAACGGATACTTCGAGGGGTGCGAGTTCCTTCATGTGCCACGGGCCGATAACGAACAAGCAGATGCCCTGGCACGAATAGGCTCCACCCGGCAAGCTATACCAACCGGCGTCGCCCTCCAACACCTCCTCAAGCCATCTGTCAAGCCGTCTCCGGAATCCAGTTCCATCTTCGTGACGCCTGACCCCGACGCAGTCGGATCTGACTTCGGGGACCAAGCAGGCGGCCCGGGGACTTCGGCAGCCGGCTCGGGGACTGCCATAGTCGAACCCGACCCGGGGACTGCAGCAACACAGCAGGCGGAGGCCCACTCCAACTCCTCACAACCCAGCCCGCCCACCCTGGTTGCAGTAGCCGTTTTGGCAATTGAAGAAGTCACAGCTCCATCATGGGCTCATCCCATCCTCTGTTTTCTGATAAACGGAGAGCTGGCGACTGACGAGATCTCGGCAAGACAAGTCCAACGCCGAGCTGGAGCTTACACAATAATGAACCGAGAGCTAGTTCGGCGTAGTGCTACCGGAGTCTTCCAGCGCTGCGTCGAGCCAGAGAAAGGCATAGCAATCCTCGAAGACATCCACCAAGGCGAATGCGGCCACCACGCCGCCTCCAGGGCGCTCGTCGCTAAGGCCTTCCGCCATGGATTTTTCTGGCCGACTGCTTTGGAGGATGCCAAGGAACTAGTCAAACACTGCAAAGGGTGCCAAGTCTTCGGCTCCAAGCAACACATGTCTGCTTCTGCACTCAAGACCATCCCCATCACTTGGCCTTTTGCTGTCTGGGGGCTGGACATGGTCGACCCATTCAAGACGGCGCGCGGCGGCATGACACATCTGCTTGTCGCCGTGGACAAATTTACCAAATGGATTGAAGCAAAGCCAATCAAGAAACTGAATGGGCCGATTGCGGTGACATTCATCGCAGACATTACAACCCGGTATGGAGTACCACACAGCATCATCACTGACAATGGCACGAATTTTGCCAAGGGAGCACTGGCACGTTTTTGCGCGACACAGGGCATCCGACTGGACTTAGCGTCCGTTGCCCACCCACAGTCAAACAGCCAGGTCGAGCGAGCAAACGGCCTCATCCTCTCCGGCATCAAGCCCTGATTGGTCGTGCCACTGGAGCATTCAGCCGGCTGCTGGCTCGACGAGCTGCCGGCCGTCCTCTGGAGTCTACGCACTACCCCAAACAAGTCAACCGGCTTCACCCCCTTCTTCCTTGTATATGGTGCCGAGGCTGTCATCCCAACTGACATCGAGTTCGACTCACCTCGGGTCACCATGAACACGGAGGCGGAGGCCAAGGAAGCACGAGAAGACAGCGTCGACTTGCTGGAAGAAAGCCGACTGTTAGCCCTCAGCCGGTCTGCCATCTACCAGCAAGGTCTGCCGTTACCACAGTCGGAGGGTCAAGCCAAAAGCTTTCCAAGAGGGAGACCTTGTGCTCCGGCTGATACAGCGAACAGCCGCCAGCACAAGCTCTCGGCTCCTTGGGAAGGCCCCTTCGTCATCAGCCGGGCTTTGGGAAACGACTCCTACTACCTAATAGACACGCAGAAGCCGAAGGCGCGCAAGAGAGACAACTCCGGCAAGGAGTCGGAGCATCCGTGGAATGCCAATCTTCCCCCAAGATTTTACAGTTGAAATGCAGTATGTATCACGCTACCTTTTGTATTAAGTATGAGACAACAGGCTCCCCGAGGAGCTCTCGGGGACTACCATATTTTATCTATGTATGCCGGGTATCATACCCATGGTTACGGCACTACATTTATTTTCTTCGTCTAGCATCGGGTTTGACTAGTCGGCCCGGGGACTTGCCGCCTTAAGTTATGTACAAGTTCTACCTGCAGTCAGACAAGTAATGTGCCGGCACCCAAGCCCTCTCTTGCGAAAGTCATAGCTCGAAGAATCGGCTGCCCGACTAGCAAGAGCCAAAGGCGAAAAGGATGCCCACATGAAAAATGGCTAAGGACTAACGAACTTACATAACACAAGCCGGCTCCCCTCACGCCAACCGGCTGTCGAAGCAGCAGGCCGGCCGGCTTTCCTTCCTACCCTGCTACAATCTAAGAAAGCTTGAGTACTTGCCTTCCCAGACGGCTGAACTCCTTACCCGGCCACACACTGCAGAGCAGCTGTCCGGCTGGGAAGGCGGCAACCAAGGGAAGGCAGCAAAGGAAAAAAGCCGAGAGATTAAAAGCAAGTAGGAATGGAAGCCAAACGCATGCATAATAATATTTACACTAAAAGGCCTTCGAGAGGTCGGCATTCAACGAAGTTTCAATACACCCCCAATGGGTAGAATTGCGCGAAGATAACAAATCTGTTCAAAGAGTGACAAACACGAAAGTAAAAACAGCGAATCAAGCCAAGGGAGCGCCCGGAGCGTCAGGAAGATTGGTGGAGACGGCGGTGTCGGCTGGAGGAGTGGCCGGCTGGCGAGTCTCGGCCTGGTCGTCGTCGATGGCAGGCGGAGCATTCGCACGTGCCTCATTGCTGGAGGCACGGTCAGGCTGAGGCTGGCCGGCTGTGTCGACATCCGGCACAGCGTCTTCGCCGTCTTCCTCCTCCTCTTCGCCCTCATCGCTGGAGTCAATTTCCTCCGCCGAGTCTTCATCGTCGGCCGGGTTCAGCCCGAACCATTCCTCCAGCTGCGCGACGCTGTCCTCGTTCACCTTAGGAGCAAAGGCGCTGGTGTCGATGAAGTCGGCGATTGATGAGGCACGCTGGACGATAGCCGGCCGCACCGCCTCCAACTCCTCGTCAGCCTCCTGCCGCCAGGTGCGTAGCTGGTCCAAGTTCAGCCCAGGGTACTTGAAAGTGCTAGTTATCGACTAGAGGGGGGTGAATAGGCAATTTTTATCAAAGTCTTCAAAACGTGGAAGTTTCGAAGACAAACAATAGAAATAACCTAATTGATATGCAGCGGAAGATAAACTACAACAAGCAAGCCATAGTCAAGTATGCAATAGCGTTAACGTACGAAGACTAATAGCAGCTAGGTAGTAGGATCAGGATGGAAGATAGTATGAAGCCAATCAACAATAGTAGTCAAGCAATGAAGTCAATCAGATAAGACAGATAAGCAACGACTTCATGAAGACAAACTCAAGGTAAAGGAGGGAAGAGATAGAACCAGTCACTTGTTGAAGACACAGGATTTGTTGGACCAGTTCCAGTTGCTGTGACAACTGTATGTCTGGTTAGGGAGGCTGAGATTCAACTCATAAGACCATGTCTTCACCTTATTCCCCTTGAGCTAAGGTCACTTAGTCCTCGCCCAATCACTCTGGTAAGTCTTCAAGGTAGACTTCCAAACCTTCACAGACTTTGTTCACCCGGCAATCCACAATGACTCTTGGATGCTCAGAACG
Organism: Triticum aestivum; assembly: GCF_018294505.1. Classification (NCBI taxonomy): domain Eukaryota; kingdom Viridiplantae; phylum Streptophyta; class Magnoliopsida; order Poales; family Poaceae; genus Triticum; species Triticum aestivum. The sequence continues at coordinate 406,046,720 of NC_057804.1, read as the reverse complement.
CGACGCCTAACCGGCTGGAGGATACACAGTCCTCAAGTGTAATAAGTCTTCAGGTCACACAGACAGAAAGACTTCAGTGATGCCTAACACTCTTTGGCTCTGGGTGTTTGGGCTTTGTCCTCGCAAGGATTTCTCTCTCTCAAATGCTTCGAGGTGGGTTGCTCTTCAAACGACAAAAGCCGTATACTAACTCTGAGCAGCCACCAATTTATGGTATAGGGGGTGGGCTATTTATAGCCACTAGGCAACCTGACCTGATTTGTCCAAAATGACCCTGGGTCACTAAGGAACTGACACGTGTTCCAACGGTCAGATTTCAAACACACGCGTCAACTTTACTTGGGCTACAAGCAAAGCTGACTCATCCAGCTGTGGATAAGGTTTGCTCTCATTGTCTTCGCTCGAAGACATAGGATTTGAGTTGAGCATCACTTCAGTCACTCTGACTTAGTTCACTTGGACCCCACTTAACAGTACGGTGGTTCCTATGACTCAACAAAGAAGAAAAGGAAGCAACGAATCCACACAGTCTTCGCGCTCCATAGTCTTCACGCAATGTATTCTCATGTCATAGTCTTCAATATGAATATCTTCTCATACCACCATTGTCTTCAATGTCTTCATACATTTTTAGGGGTCATCTCCGGTAGGTAAACCGAATCAATGAGGGACACTACCTGCGTTATCCTGCAATTCTCACAAACGCATTAGTCCCTCAACCAAGTTTGTCGTCAATACTCCAAAACCAACTAGGGGTGGCACTAGATGCACTTACAATCTCCCCCTTTTTGGTGATTGATGACAAACTGGTTGAAGTTTTCAACGGGGATAAATATGTGAAATTGTAAGGATAGGAAATAGTCTTCATAAGTTGCAAGGGCTCCCCCTGAAGATGTGCATGTAAGTAATTTGCTTTTGGAATGCAAATGCACATGGCAGGTTGTACTTGTGGAGATCCACTTCAACTTATGAAGATAATTTATCATGCATGAACTGATATAGCAAGTAGAATGACATGCATAATGAAAAATGGACGTCTGCAGAATGATCTAAGTGCGGAAGTTATCATCGCGCATGCGGAATTTATCATCGCATCACAGTGAAGCAAATAAGTAGCAGACGACCATCAAGTTTAGGTGTTACAACTCAGAGAACCAAATGTTTCAAAAGGCAAGAGTTGTAAGCACGCAGCAAAATATAATGCAACCGCCCATATGAACCCGCTTGAAGACTATCAACTCATACGCTTCTCCCCCTTTTGTCAGTAAGGACCAAAAAGGTTTGAAGACATAGAGCATCTACTCGTCAACATGAGTAGGTGAAGCAGCAGGGTTGTCATCGTTGGGTGGTGGTGCAGATGAACTTGGTGCAGTGTCGATGTGCGCAGTTGTAGGAGGTGGTGAAGTAGCATCATCTTCATCATCGATCACTCTGGCATTTACCGTTGCCGCGGAGGAAGAATATTCAGAGTCTTCCAGAGATGGAGTACGACGTAGGACAGCAGTCCGTGGAGGAGTGGAGTCAAACTGGAATCTTTCATTGAAGCCATCGTCTTGAAGATCGGCTTCAGCACTGAGCAGGGTTAAACTCTTCCATGATCGCCGGCAAGTTTCATGAGCAACAAAGGCATTCTTGGTGGCAAGGTTGCGAATGCGATTGACATCCACCAAGAGGCTTTGCATCTGTCTCTTGAGCCAGAAATGATTCTTATCCTGTTTCTGATGAAGAGCCACAAGAAGTTCTCGGTCATTAAGAACGCGAGAACGCTTCCGAGGCCTTTGTGCAATGGTGCTTTCAGTGGCTTTAGTGGGTGCTCGATGAGGCAGATGAGTGTTTCTAGCCAAAGGATAGATTCATGTCGCTGCTTCAACTCCTTCAATAGGCTGAGTGAAGCTTTGGTGCTCGACATTCTGAAGACAAAGAGGCTTCTTGGTAGGTTCAGGGTATATAGCTTCAACTGACATATCAACCTCAGGTAGAAAAATCACATGATTGCGAGCAGAAGGTTGATAGTTGACAGATGAGTGTCACTTGATGAGGCGCATGACCCATGGAGCATAAAACTTCAGACCAAACAGATCAGATCCAGATGCAGCCAGTTGCCTGATGAAGAAATCTTGCGCATTGAAGCTGATGCCATTGAGAATGTAGAAGACCAAAGTCTTCATAGCTCCTTCAAGCTTTGCCGCTGATGAATGTCCTTTGATAGGCCATAGAGTTCGCCTGATGATGTGATATATGGTGTGTGGCAGATACTCAAGGTCTTCAACAAAGAACTTTGTTGGATATTCAACATCAGGTGGCAAAGGCTTCATCATGCTCAACATCTGACTCATATTGGGTTCAGGCTTATGAAAGATGCTTTCCAGAGCATTGCGGCGATTTTGACAACCAGGTTCATAGAGTTCTCCAGGAGTGGATAGGCATGTAAGCTTAATGATTTCGAGAGCTTTGGCTTCATGATGAACATTTTCTGTCATCCACTCGAGAACCCATGTCTTGATATCTCTGTTGTAGCCGCGAATGTGTAGAGTAGCATAGAATTGAAGCAATAGCTCTTCATTCCAGTGTTCTTTATCTGTGACAAAACTGAGCAGCCCAGCATCACGAAAGCAGTCAAGTGCTTCTTCTAAGCAGGGCGGTCCAGTAATGGCTTTAGTGTCGAGACGCATATGAGGGAAAATGCGCCCTTGATCATACAGAACACAGGAGTAATAGCTTCGCTGCTGATGACTCCAGAACTGATCTGATGATATTCTTGGCTTCGTGTAGGGGTTCTTCGAGCTGTCAAAGAATGTGTTGTGGCTCTTGAAGCCATTTGCATTGAAAGACCCGACAGAGGTGGCAGTACCAGGAAACCTTGGCAGTCATGGCTTGGGCTTCTGGACCTGAGGCCTATGCTCAACGTGATAGTCAAATTGAGGACTAGAGACATTAGGCGGAGGGACCAGAACGGGCCATCTTACTGTGATTAACTCGCCATGGTTGTATGCTTGCTCGATTGTATAGGGTCGTGGTGGCGGAACAGGAGCACTGGCAGCAACTGAGGCTCCAGGCTGCACAACAGGTGCTTCAGGAGCAGTTGCCTCATTAGCTTCAGGTGCAGTGGCCTCATTTGCTTCAGGCACACTGATTGGTTCAAGCTCCACATTAGCTTCAGCCATGACATCGTCATTGGCTTCACTTGCGTTGGTTGTGGCAGCTTCAGGATTTTCAACCTCCACTTGAGGAGCTGGAGGGTCAGGCACAGACACGTTCACTTCATGAACTGTTTCTTCATCGGCTGATGCAGCCGGATTGTCTTCAGCAGCTTGTGCTTCAGACACAGAGACATTCACAGTTGGAGTGGCTTCAGAGAACACTTGACGTGCAACAGGTTGACGGTGCACTTCTCCTTCTGGAACGCTCGAAAGAGGGACTTGAGGCCTTGGTCCTTTGCGAAGCCTTTGGAGTACAGGCGACGCCTTTGGAGATGGAGTGGGCAGGTCCTCATCCTCTTCAACTTGTACGGATGGTGTGGTTTGTTGTTGTTTGGAAGTACTGGGGGAGTCTTATTGCTGTGGGTGATCAGCCCATGATGCGTCCTGAGCAATTGGCGTCAGAGGACGACCAATGCTGATGTTTTCGTTGTTCATACGAACAGGCGATGATACCACATTATATTTGATCTGAGGAAGAACTTCATCATCTTCAACATTGTCATCATGACTGTCGGTGTCAAAACCGGCGGATCTCGGGTAGGGGATCCCAAGCAGTGCGTCTTAGGATCAATGGTAACAGGAGGCAAGGGACACGATGTTTTACCCAGGTTCGGGCCCTCTTGATGGAGGTAAAACCCTACGTCCTGCTTGATTGATATTGATGATGTGGGTATTACAACAGTAGACCTACCACGAGATCAAGGAGGCTAAACCCTAGAAGCTAGCCTATGGTATGATTGTTGTTGTATATCAATATCGACTAGCCTGGCCCCGGTTTATATAATGCACCAGAGGCCTAGGATAACAAGAGTCCTAGCCGAATACGCCGGTGGGGGAGGAGTCCTTGTCTTGATCGCCAAGTCTTGTTGATTCTTCCTTGTATGCGGCAGCTGTCCGGACTGGCCCATGAGTATACGGCCATGGGGGTCCTCGGCCCAATCCAACTGATTGGGAGACAAAGCGTTGAGTACCCCCTAGTCCAGGACACCGTCAGTAGCCCCCTGAACCGGTTTTCAAGTTAGGGATGCTCCTCGATTCTTCCGAACTGTTCTTCATCTTCGGTTGCCGGTCTTGAAAACTGGTTCAACAAATCTTCTCATCTTCTATCTTGAGGATCGCCGAGATGCATTCGACGAGTTTACGCGTTGGGTATCCGAGGAGCCCCTTTAAGTTTATGGCCTTTATCAATGCCTTGTTATTTTTATGCCATGCCTCGGGTTTGAAGCTGTTCCCGGGTGGCAACGTCCTCTTGCGTCCGAGCTCCAACGCCGGACTGCATTTGAGGTATCTTTTGCAGCCGAGCACCAATGCCGGACTGCTTCCCAGCTCTAACGCCGGACTATGTATCCGAGCTCCAACGTCGGACGGTATCCGAGCTCCAACGCTGGACTATGTATCTGAGCTCCAACACCGAACTGTATCCGAGGTGTCGTAAATCACCTTGGTTCAAAGAAGTTTGAAGGAGTTTAGCCGAGCTTAACGCCGGAAGTGCCCTCTATGGAGCCAGCCACTAGCGCCCGAGCTTTATGCCGGACTGCTTCCGAGGTGGTGCACCTCCCCGAATGTGGGCCGATTTTTGTCAATATTTTTGATTGGTGCAATTTATTCTCTGCCGAGATACATAGCCAGTAGCCCTCAAGGTGGGTATCGGTCTAAAACCCGAGATGCCCATGAAGGATGACATAAGACCGCTGATCCCCGTAGCTGCTGAGACTCAAGTTGATTTGCAAAATCGGTCTAAGGATCAAGTCCTAGCTCGGCAGAATACTTCGGGACACAAAAAGCGGCGTGCTTAGTTCTCAAGACTCGGGTTGGGTGTGGCCGACCAACCTGAGGATCAAAATCTCCTCGGAAACTGTATTGCACTTAAAATTTTCTGCATAGAACAGGCAATGCAGTAGCCCCCGAGACACTGGTCGGGTGGCAACACTAGATCAGGGGATTGATGTGCCCCTTTAATATTTTTAAATAATAAGCCCGAAGCCCAGTAGCCCCCGAGCCTTAATGCGGGCACGGAAGGCCGAATTAAGGATCGATATCCATAGTAAAATCACAAATTATGTGTAATGACTCTATGTATCCAAGTACTTTACGTCATTAATGCTCGGAACCGTATTGTACAAAACTTTGTTGACCGACCATCAGCTTCCACCTCCTCATCCAATAGCCGAGGAGTGTTTGTCCTACTTTATAAAGCCTTTATGAGGGCAAAGATTGACAACAAACAAGGCAATCTGGCCATACGGTTTTATAAACAAAGGTACGCGGAGAGATATGTTATATTACCGTTTAACAAAAGAAATGTCTTCCAAAGAAAATAGTCCCCCTATCGGTTCCTTTCTTTGGGTTGTCATGCTAAGCATGATCATGAAACCTCAGCTCCAATGTAAGAGCAAAATATCGAGGATTTAGTTTGGGAGGCCAGTTAATAGCCCCCGGTAGTGTTCGGCGACAGTCGAGGTCAAGCCGTAAACACTTCGGCCATTGTTATGAATGGCCCGTCGTTTAACGCCGTCATCGGATCACCGACCAGTTTACGCTTATTGTGACAGTCAGTTTTCGGCTTTCTCCACTGAGGTGCTTAACCATGTGAGCTGGAAGCACAATCACAGTGGTTCTCCCTTTGCACACCTAGCCGAACAAAGCGGAACATAGGAGGCAAGCGCAGGAGCCGGGAGACCCAACTATTGACCGAAGACACAATTCAAAACCGATGCATATATAGCAATATCCGAGAATGTTTTTCCCGAATCTCTAAAGGTGTCCAGCGTTGCTCTGCGAGACTTATGCTGAAAACACACAAATAGTTTAAAAGTGCCATGGGCTCGAAAAGCTAAAAAACTTATTCAAAAGGTTAATGTCCGAACTAGATCAAGTGTTCGGTGCCAATCCGAAAATTGGACTTTAGAAAAAAAAAAGGTGCTTCTGCCATGCTTTAACATGACACATCCTATCTCAAAACTTCAAGCGGGTCAGCCTACGGCTTCAACCTCCTATCCCGAAGGCGGAGTACTTCTTACTAGGCCAGTTTAGCAAACGAAACTCTAGCGACTTTGAGAGAAATTAGGCTCCCCAGCTAGTGACCGCACACTTGCGTCGAAAAAAGGAGTGATAAATAATAACAAAAACTTTGCAACGACTAAGAAGAAAAACACTTATCATAAAATGGCTCATATAAATTTAAGATCCCCCAAGTGACTTGGGTAAAAGAATGATTGCATGTACCGAAGTACTTATATCATATCTATGTTCAACCGAACTTTAAACGCGTCTTAACCGACCGTCGGCTTCTCCCTCTTCGGTCAAGGACCGAAAAGTGTTATGTACTCCATTTGTCGAGAATATCGACAGTGTTTCCAATAACCAGGCAATCAGGCCATAAGGCTGTAACCGACAAAGCGCGCTGAGGGAACTTATGCTATATTACTGCGAAGAGTAAGAAGCATCTTCGAAGAAAATAGTACCCCCACCGATACCTTTCTTCGGTGCTCATTGTTATTATGAGACTTGTGCAATAGATTTTTTGTACTCATGAGTTCCGTTGTGTGCCGACCATGATTGAAAACAATAAGAGCGCTAGCTTTTGGCTTCACCCAGTCTGAGGTCCGGCTCGGTTGACCCGATCGTGACAACCGCAGAGGTGCTCCCTTTACTCCCTAGCTGAACAATCGGGAATGTAGGGGTAAGCACAGGAGCCAGGCAACCTAGCTTGCAAATCGCTTAAGTCAATATGGTGCATATTGTGGCGTAATACACGAACAAGGAACGAAGCCGTACAAGTATAATCATATGCAAGAGGAAAAAGCTTCATGAAGGAAGCCCCCCAGGTAAACGGGGTATTTGAATTTGAGCGTCACAAACAAAGTTTGGACAAGGAAATTTTTACAAGCAACTTTTTTCCAAAAAAGTATAATGCTTGGCCGAGCCGAACACAAGTTAAAAATTTAAAACTTTGAGCATGAAGACAACTTAGCTGGTTAATGTGTTCGGTATTGATGACGCGGTCCGAGCTTGATGTGGGACAAGGTTCCATCCCAGAGCCGGTCCCGAGGTGGCGGAGCAAAGAGCTCGGCACTCCGAAGTGGTGACATAGCACGGTCAATGCAGGACGGCAGGGTGATGCGGAAGTCCCCGGCATGGGATAATGAAGTGTTGACGAAGCCCTCCGTCCAGCCGAGGTGACGCCAAAGTATATAGTCCGGCTGGATCATTTTCCTGTGCACAAAAAATAGTGCAAACCAGAGATAATGGTAATAATAATAAAAATAAAAAAAATCGTTGCATAACGAATAATTTATGCAAAGTGAGTAATAAAAGAAATATGGCCTGGCGCCGAAGTCAATGTCGATGCAGGGTGGCGGCATGATGCGGTAAAGGCATGGCAAGGCCTGAATTCATAGGTCGGTTCGAGTTCTAGATGCGGCGTTCGCCGGACTGTGTACGGAAACTGACCGAACCACCATGCGACCGTTGTTAATGCGGCCACCATTTGATAGACCTGCGTACATATGACGGACAAACCAGAGTAATAATTCATTGGGAAAAATGAACCCTAACAAGCAAGAAATACTAGGATTAATAGCACCTGGCTTATTTGTTGTAGCAATCCGAAGAAAGGTGATTCCCAAAATTGGGACTCGATCCACACACCTATCGCCTGATGGGCGATAAAGCAACGGCATGGTGATGCTGGTAAAGGTTGGCTCACCGAAGCAAAGCCCTCGGTCTAGCTAACTTGACGGAGCTGGTCGGCCAGCGATGCCGAAGTCTCCGGAGTAGGTTGATGAAGAGGTGATGAAGCCCCCGGTCCAGCGATGCAGGTCGTGATGTGGTCGATGCCGACTTGATGAAGTGACCGTGTGGCGATGCAGGTGTGCCCGCTCCATGTAATCCATGGGGCGGCGATGTTGGTGACGATTTATCCTTCGCGATGCCGAACTATTATTCGGCTGGCCGAGATGATGATCCGAAGAAATTGAGCTCGGCTCAACAAAGCGACGACGTGTCTAACGCAGGTCGGCCGCCATGGAGTGATGTTGTCGGGCTGGTTTGACACCGGCGCGACGGTGAAGTTTGTATTGCAAGAATACTTTCAATACTACTGGGATGTGTTTGAGAATAAAACATAACACCCCATACAAAAACTTCCTTCAAAAAGGATGTCCGAGATCCCGTTCATAAAGAAGATGAATTCGGGTCGGATTCGTTCTCGCGCGGAAAACAGATCCAAAAAGTGATGCACTAATCGGAAGTTTTCCGGAGTTTGGACGGTCGGATCGAGCTGAATTTTTGGCAGGTGGTAGATATGGGAATTCCGCAGCAAATCAACGGTTGGATCTTCCAAAGGACATCCGAGCTAGACTCTGGATACCACGCCCTAAACTCGTCCAGACTCTCATCTAGATTCAACAGGGCTCCGGTATATCGGAGATTGCCAAAGATTCCTCCATCGGAGCTCGACGAAATTTTTGCAGGGTTGTTGTAGACTTAATTCCGCATAATTTCACCGAAGTAATCGTTTAGGCGACACTCGAGGAGGTGGAGGCGGCGGATACAAGTTTGTTGTCCGGAAAAACAGCACGGTCGCCTGAGGGCAATGTTAACGTTGAGCCCCTGAGCTCCATGGATGACTCCTCAATGATCTTGATAGAGATCGGAGTTGATGTTGATGAAGGCCCTCATCCGAACATGACGATCGGAGGTAGGGCGTAGTCCTCGGTTAAGCCATGGTGACCAGTCGAGCTGGTGACGAAGAAGCCGACGTCGCAGTTAACCTGCAGTCGAGCCATTGATCCTTTCGCCGATCACACAGCGGAACTCTCAATGAAAGCACCAATGTCGGGGTCAAAATCGGCAGATCTCGGGTAGGGGGTCCCAAGCAGTGCGTCTTAGGATCAATGGTAACAGGAGGCAAGGGACACGATGTTTTACCCAGGTTCGGGTCCTCTTGATGGAGGTAAAACCCTACGTCCTGCTTGATTGATATTGATGATGTGGGTATTACAAGAGTAGATCTACCACGAGATCAAGAAGGCTAAACCCTAGAAGCTAGCCTATGGTATGATTGTTGTTGTATATCTCTATCAACTAGCCTGGCCCCGGTTTATATAATGCACCAGAGGCCTAGGATAACAAGAGTCCTAGCCAATGTGCCAGTGGGGGAGGAGTCCTTGTCTTGATCGCCAAGTCTTGTTGATTCTTCCTTGTATGCGGCAGCTGTCCGGACTGGCCCATGAGTATATGGCCATGGGGGTCCTCGGCCCAATCCAACTGATCGGGAGACGACGCGTTGAGTACCCCCTAGTCCAGGACACCGTCAATGACCAATGTCTTCAGCAGCGGTGGGTTCAGCTGCTGGTATATCTTCAGCTTCAGGGGCCTCTGTGGAAGCAGGCTCATGAACAGTCATGCGAAGTTCTTGGGATGCAGATGCAGGACGAACCACTGAGATGGGTTCAACAACAAGGGGCTCTGTGGGAGCAGCCCGACTCTTCTTGGTCTTCTGCTTCTTCTTGGAGGGAGCGGCATCAGAGACTTCGGTGTTCTTCCTCTTTCTGGCTTCAGCCTCGGCAGCCCGCGTCTTCTTCTGTTCAGAAGCGGTTGTGGTGACCTTTGACTTCGAGCCAGTCATGCTACTTGGGAAGATAATGCGAGGGGCTTCTTGCCTTGACGGTGCAGGCTGGTCAGCAGGAAGCTTCTTCTTTTTCTTTGCAGCCATCCTGGGGTCAATGCCAAGACGGCCAAGTGACTTGCGCTTCTCAGCCTCATTGTAGGCAAGCACACACTTATCAGCCAAACGCTTCATGCGCTCACGAGAGCCTTGAGCTTCTTGGCGCTTCTTCAGAAAAGCTTCTTTAAGCTCATGCAGCATGACTTTGAAGTTTCGGACGTCTTGAACACTTAGCTTGGCCACATGCTTCTTGAATTGAGCCTTCTCATAATCAATCTTGTTCTTGAGCTCAACGATTCGCTGAGCGAGAGCCAGCTCAGAAGCAATGGCACCATTGAAGGCGACACTGAGGCCAATGGGAAGCTGTAAATCTTCAAAGCTGACATTGGGGGTGTCGAACCACTCATCAATGAAATTGTGGATGATGGCCACATCAAAGAGAGGCAAGTTGTTGAAGATTTCTGCTTCTTCCTTGCTTTTTATCAGCTGCTCAAGAGCATCATCAGCAAGATCTTCATCACTTGACAGATCAATGGGTTCTTCACGCAGGATGGGGGCAGGAGTCAAGGCTTGATCAGTATGCCTGACAAGTTGCTTTTTCTTCTCCGTCTTCTTGGAGATACGGGATTGATCTTCAGACTGCACACTGGCTTCAGGAGGTGCAGTGGCCAGAGGCTTCGTTCGTAAAGCTTTTGGAGGTGCTGATTTAGAAGCCTTTAGCTTCTTTTGCTTCTGTGGCTTCGAAGGAGGAGCTGGGACTTCATTAGTGTCAGCATCATTATCAGTATGATCTACCTTGGCACCTTGGACCAAGATGTAAGTGATGAGGCCATCAAGGTTTGCAAAGGGGCCAATTCTGTTTTCTTCAGCTTCACGTGTGCCATCATCACGGGGAGCAGAGGGACCAAGATAGAAGTCTAATCCCCGTGACTTCTTGTTTTCCTTTGCTGAAGCCTTAGCAAACTGGAAGTTGCGCTTGAAGAGATTGTCGTCACGACACCAGAGCAATGATGATGGGTCGGCTTCTTCAGGCTGTGGCCCACGGACCATGCAAGGATAGAATTCTTGCGCAATGGCTTCAGCTTTGTTCTTGGGGGGAAGGCCTCGATAGAGAATATCACCCCAAGGGCTCTTGATAGCATTTTTCTCTGCGTACTCCTGGGTGATGAACTTGTACTTGTACCACTGTTCAGCCCAATAGCGTCGAATCCATTGGATTCGAGTCTTGCGCTGATTGTAATCTTCTTCAGGATCTGTTTTATACATTTCTGCCAGATCCTCAGGCAGATCCTTTGAAGTTCCCCCACGACGCTGTCTGCCACCCTTCCTGACAGATTTCTCCGTAGCCATGAACTTCAAACTGAACGGTTTCAATATGTTCAAAGGCTTCAAGGCTTTCGCTTGCTGGTCAGACAGGAACTGGCTTCAGGAGAATTGATATGATGCTGTAAGTATTCTGCAAACGAATGCAGACTATGAGAACCAAGGGATTCTCCCACGGACATGTACCTGTGACAGCATTAGAGATGCGAGGGAAGGGGAAGAGGTCATATGCATTCTCAGAAGATTTTGAAGATAAATCAGTTTGAAGACATTGACCTCATGATGCGAAGACATTCACTTATATGTGGTGAGTTGGTTCCAGATTTGTACCAATCCGTGAATAAGTACAAGTGAGGAATCAACTAGATAGGAAATCTAAGTGAATAGACTAGGCATTATGAGATGCAGACAGAATAGATCTAACATTGAGTAGGTAGAAACCACTTTCGGTAAGTAGGATGAATCTATGAAGATCAAAAAGGTGGTAAAAATAGAGTTATAATTACCGCACGACGAACTGCTAGATGGGAAGAATGAGAGACCGAGCAGTTCAGCCCACCGTGCCCTAACTTGGCGATGGAGGACACCTACGGCGATGGCGGAGAGGACGATGTCCGCGGCCGGCGTGAGGACGGCGTCGGAGAAGTCGCGGCAGCTAAGCGCTTCGTCGCCGGCGTCGTCGCGAGCTAGCGGTGGCGCTAGGGTTTTGACGGAGGTGGAGAGGTGGAAGAAGGATTTCTTTACCGCAGGGGACAAGTATTTATAAGTAGGTGAGAGACACAGTGCAATTACACTGGTGCCCCTGGCGGTTCACATCTGAGGGGTACGTGGCAAGCATGCAACATACTTAGAATTGTCCCACGTTCCCACACCCGCCAGGCATGTCGGAGAGTTGTTCCGGCTTCACCGGATTTCAACAATAAAGATAAGTCATTTAAAACAGATTTAATGTTTGTCTCTTTGCCTTCTGCTGACTAGGACGTAGAGAAGACATTCGATAGTTTCAATAGAATGCATATGATTTGGACAGATAGAGTTTGAGATAGGAAGCATAGAGAGGTTAGGGTCCAATCACATTCACTTAGTTCAAAAGATCCAATCTTGAAGACATAGCTATAAGTGAATGTTGTAGAGGACAGAACACTAGTACATATATATATCAGAAAACAATCAAATCATCATAGTGTAGACGATCATGAAGATAAATTGAAACTGAAGACAAACCAAATGCGAAGTTATTGCAAATATAACGCCATGAGTGAAACACTTCAAACAGAGAAAGTTGGTGGTGGCGTTACCCACCGTATAGGAAGTATTAGACCCAGACACGGCGCACAATTATCGTGGCGCTCCGAAGTCAAATTCCATGTTAATGTATTCACACTCATAGTGTAAATCTTCATTGATTGAAGATATACATTACTTTGTGTGTTGCACATCTAAGTCATCAACATGCATAAGTGTTAGGATGTGTGCCTGATCACAGAACATTCGAGGATTCCAAGATATTTAGCTCACACCGTAACTTGCAAAACCTTCTCTCGTCCAAGGGCTTTGTGAAGATATCTGCCAGTTGCTCTTCAGTGTTGACGTGCATGATATCTATATCTTTCTTCATAACATGATCTCTGAGAAAGTGATGACGTATTTCAATGTGCTTTGTCTTCGAGTGCTGGACTGGATTGTTGGCTATCTTGATGGCACTTTCGTTGTCGCAGAAGAGAGGTACTTGTTTCAGGTTGATGCCATAATCCTTGAGAGTTTGCTTCATCCATAGAAGTTGAGCACAACAGGATCCAGCAGCAATGTATTCAGATTCAGCAGTTGAGAGTGATACACAGTTCTGCTTCTTTGAAGACCAACAGACAAGTGATCGACCAAGAAAATGACATGTGCCTGATGTTGACTTGCGATCCACCTTGTCACCAGCATAATCAGCATCCGAGAATACAACTAGGTCAAACCTTGAGCCCTTTGGATACCATAATACGAGTGTTGGGGTGTAAGCCAAATATCGAAGAATTCGCTTCACAGCTAAGTGATGCGATTCCTTTGGTGCCGCTTGGAATCGAGCACACATGCAAACACTAAGCATAATATCTGGCCTAGATGCACATAAATAAAGCAAAGAACCAATCATGGATCGGTATACCTTTTGATCAAACTCTTTACCATTATCGTCAGGACCAAGATGGTGTTTGGCTGGCATTGGCGTCGTGTAGCCTTTGCATTCTTCCATTCCAAACTTCTTCAGACAATCTTTGAGGTATTTTTCTTGAGATATGAAGATGCCATTTCGTTGCTGACGAATTTGAAGACCAAGGAAGAACTTCAGCTCACCCATCATGGACATTTGATATTGCTCTTGCATCATGTACCCAAACTCATCACTGTACTTCTGGTTGGTGCAGCCGAAGATTATGTCATCCACATATATTTGGCACACAAACAGTTCACCATCATATGTCTTCGTGAAGAGTGTGGGATCGAGGGATCCAGGTTTGAAGCCTTTGCTCTTCAGGAAGTCTTTGATTGTATCATACCAGGCACGAGGAGCTTGTTTGAGGCCATACAGTGCTTTGTTTAGCTTGTACACCATATCAGGATGTTTTGGATCTTCAAAGCCAGGTGGTTGAGCGACATATACTTCTTCTTCAATCTTGCCATTGAGAAATGCACTCTTCACATCCATTTGATATAGCAAGATGTTGTGATGATTAGCATAGGCTAGCAGTATGCGAATAGCTTCAAGCCTAGCAACAGGAGCAAATGTTTCATCGAAGTCAATTCCTTCAACTTGAGTATATCCTTGAGCCACAAGACGTGCTTTGTTTCTGACGACTTGACCATGCTCATCTTGCTTGTTTCGATATATCCATTTGTTCCAATAATGTTATGCTTGCGAGGGTCAGGTCGCTTGACAAGTTCCCAAACATTATTCAGCTTGAACTGTTGAAGTTCTTCTTGCATGGCTTGAATCCATTCAGGTTCCATAAAAGCTTCAGCAACTTTCTTGGGTTCTGATATTGACACAAATGAAAAGTGCCCACAGAAGTTTGCTAACTGTGTTGCTCTTGAGCGAGTAAGCGGACCAGGCGCATTGATGCTGTCAATTATCTTCTCAATTTGTACTTCATTTGCAACACGAGGATGAACTGGACGAAGACCTTGCTCATGCTGATCATTGTCATCATTGGAAGTATTGTCTTCGGTCTGAGCATTGTCTTCAGGTTGGTTTGGTGCAGAAATGATAAGTTCCTCTTCAGGCTGTGCTTCAGAGGGCATGATCTCACCAGTTCCCATCAGCTTGATAGATTCACTGGAAGGAGCTTCATCAAGTGTGCTTGGCAGGAGCTCTCTTGTGAACCATTGGTTTCATCAAATCGCACATCCACTGTTTCAACGATTTTGTAGTGGAAGAGGTTGAAGACTCTGTAAGAGTGCGAATCCTTTCCATAGCCAAGCATGAAGCCTTCGTGAGCTTTGGGTTCAAATTTTGACTTGTGATGGGGATCCTTGATCCAGCACCTAGCACCAAAGACTCTGAAGTAACTGACATTTGGCTTCTTGCCAGTAAGGAGCTCATAGGATGTTTTGCCCAGAAGCTTATGGATGTAGACACGGTTGATGATGTGACAAGCTGTATCAATGGCTTCAGGCCAGAACTTTCTTGGTGTCTTGTACTCGTCAAGCATTGTTCGAGCCATCTCGATGAGGGTTCTGTTCTTGCGCTCTACAATGCCGTTTTGCTGAGGTGTGTATGGAGCAGAAAATTCATGAGTGATTCCCATTGTATCCAGATAAAGATCAAGCCCGGTGTTCTTGAATTCAGTGCCGTTATCACTTCTGATATGCTTGATCTTGACGCCATAATTGTTCATTGCTCGATTGGCGAATCGTCTGAAGACATCTTGTACTTCAGTCTTGTAGAGAATTATGTGCACCCATGTATATCTTGAGTAGTCATCAACAATGACGAAGCCATAGAGACACGCCGTTGTTGTGAGGGTGGAGTAATGAGTAGGTCCAAATAAGTCCATGTGTAGCAGCTCGAAGGGTTGAGACGTTGTCATGATTGTCTTCGAGGGGTGCTTTGCCCTTGTCATCTTTCCAGCTTCACAAGCACCACACAAATGATCTTTCTTGAACTTGACACCTTCGATGCCTATGACATGCTTCTTCTTGACGAGAGTGTGCAAGTTCCTCATGCCAGCGTGCCCCAGCCTTCGATGCCAGAGCCAGCATTCTGAAGCTTTTGCAAGAAGACATACGGCAAGCTGTGGACCTGCTGAGAAATCTACCATGTATAGATCACCTTTCCTATACCCTTCAAAGACTAGAGACTTGTCAGATTCCATTAGTACAAGGCAACGATATTTTCCAAATATCACAATCATGTTTAAGTCACAAAGCATTGAGACAGACATTAAGTTGAATCCAAGGGATTCAACAAGCATCACTTTATCCATGTGTTGATCCTTTGAGATTGCAACTCTACCTAGACCCAATACCTTGCCTTTACCAGTGTCAGCAAATGTGATTTGACTCTTGTCGGATGGACGTAAGGTTGAGTCCATGAGAAGACTTCGATCACCAGTCATATGATTAGTGCATCCGCTGTCAATAATCCATTCTGAAGCTTTTGGTGACATGCCCTACAGTGCAGTTAGGAGGATAGGCTTCACAAGGTATGTTGTGAAGCATAAGCAGTTGATGCATACTTGGATTATCACAGCATAGATGAAAGTTAGCACACAGTATGACAGGTAAGCGATTCATATGTGGAATACATAGTAAGTCATTTTATCATGCGTCCCTTTATGTTTTAGGTCCCCAGCAATTATATCGGACGCCATTGATTGCTGGCTGGAGACCACATTCTGCAAAAGAGAGTTAATTCTTCTTCACCACCCACATTTTCAGGGGTGGCTTAGAAGCAATGAGTCTAAGTGCAGCATCTGAGAATTTCGGCTTTGAAGCCCTAGCAAATAGCCTTGCAGGAGATGAATGATACTCATGTGAATAAGCAGAAAAGTTCTTAGTTCTATGAACATAGCGGTTTGAAGACACACGGTCATATTCATGAGTCTGAGTATGATTTCCCTGCAAAACATTGGCGTTAGGGTGACTCAAGTGAGTCCTGTGTTCGTAAGTAGCCGTTGGACCATATGATGCCTTTGGTCTGGGGTTTGTCTTCTTCCCTGGTGGTGTCATGATGACATTCACTGGAAGATTCTCAAGGCAGCTTTTGGGAACCCAGATCTTCTTCATAGGAGGTCCATTCCTGCAGTTAGTACCAATATACCTGGCAAACACTTCACCATTCTGATTTTTGAACAGTTTATAGTTTGCATCAAAGGATTCATCAATGATAATAGGATTAGCGCAGGTAAATCCAGATAAAGTGGATGGATCCACTGAAGGTTCCTTTGCAGCAACCCATGTGGTTTTGGGATACTGCTCAGGCTTCCAATAGGAACCATCAGCATTCATTTTCCTCTCGAACCTCTTTCCTAGGGTTTCGGTTCAGAATCTGCTTTTTGAGGACATCACAAAGTGTCTGATGCCCTTTCAGACTTTTATACATCCCTGTTTCAAGCAATGTCTTCAACCTAGCATTTTCATCAGCAATAGTAGTGGTATCCTCAGAAGAGGGGTTAGTTACCACATCAGTAGTTGAAGATAGAGCAATAGTAGCAGCAGTGGAACATTCAGCAATAGAGGTAGCGTTATCACGCTCAATGCATTTTAGACATGGTGGTTCAAATTCATCCTGAGCGGGACTGATCTGTTGAGTGCGAAATGACTCATTCTCTTTTTGAAGATCTTCATGAGTCGCTTTCAGTTTCTCAAGCTCTTGCTTCCTTTGAAGATAATCATAGGAGAGCTTTTCATAAGTGGTTGAGAGCGTCTCATGAAGACTTTCAAGTTCTTGATACTTAGCATGAAGATTTTTTATGTCTTCAACTAAGGACTGTGAACGTGTCATTTCCGCGTCCAACAGGTCATCGCTTTTGTCTAACAGTTTTTGAGTATGTTCCATAGCCCTTTGTTGTTCAGTAGCAATTTTAGCAAGTGTTTTGTAGCTGGGTTTAGATTCACAATCAGAGTCATCTTCACTTGATGTTTGAAAGTAAGCATCGCGCGATTTTACCTTGGCACCGCGTGCCATGAAGCAGTAGGTGGGAGCAGGATCGTCCTTGTCATCATCAGCGTTGGTGTGGGAGTCATTGTCTTCAGTGTTGAAGATGGACTTTGCGACGTAGGCTGTGGCTAGAGCCAGACTTGCAACGCCAGAGTCGGACTCAGCTTCAGATTCCACCTCTGCCTCCTCAGAAGCAGACTCCTCCTCTGAATCCATTTCCTTGCCAACAAAAGCACGAGCCTTGCCAGATGAGCTCTTCTTGTGAGATGAAGACCTTGATGAGGACTTGGAAGAAGACTTTGAAGATTTCTTCTTCTTCTTGTCATCGGAGTCATATTCCTTGCTCTTCTTCTTCTTGTTCTCGTTGTCCCACTGAGGACACTCAGAGATGTAGTGCCCAGGCTTCTTACACTTGTGACATGTTCTCTTCTTGTTGTCTTGAGTGGAAGCTTCATCATTTCTTGAACTGGATCGTGAAGACTTTCTGAAGCCCTTCTTCTTGGTGAATTTCTGGAACTTCTTCACAAGCATTGCAAGCTCCCTTCCAATGTCTTCAGGATCGTCAGAACCGCAGTCAGATTCTTCTTCTTCAGATGAGGAAACAACTTTTGCCTTCAAAGCACGAGTTCGGCCATAGTTGGGGCCATAGATATCTCTTTTCTCAGAAAGCTGGAACTCATGTGTGTTGAGCCTCTCAAGTATATCAGACGGATCGAGTGTCTTGAAGTCAGGACGTTCTTGTATCATGAGGGCAAGGGTGTCAAAGGAGGTGTCAAGTGATCTCAGCAGTGTCTTGACAATTTCATGCTTGGTGATCTCAGTGGCGCCGAGAGCCTGAAGCTCATTTGTGATGTCGGTGAGGCGATCAAACGTGAGCTGGACATTTTCATTGTCGTTTCTCTTGAAGCGATTGAAGAGATTGCGAAGAACACTGATCCTCTGGTCTCTCTGTGTAGAGACGCCTTCATTGACCTTGGACAGCCAGTCCCAGACTAGCTTTGACGTTTCCAGAGCACTCACACGGCCATACTGTCCTTTGGTCAGATGACCACAGATGATGTTCTTTGCAGTCGAGTCCAGTTGAATGAACTTCTTGACATCAGTAGGGGTGACACCTTCACCAGTTTTGGGAACGCCATTCTTGACGACATACCAGAGGTCGACATCAATGGCTTCAAGATGCATGCGCATCTTATTCTTCCAGTAGGGATATTCTGTTCCATCGAACACGGGGCAAGCAGCGGAGACTTTGATTATCCCTGCAGTCGACATAGCTAAACTCCAGGTGGTTAAACCGAATCACACAGAACAAGGGAGTACCTTGCTCTGATACCAATTGAAAGTGCTAGTTATCGACTAGAGGGGGGGTGAATAGGCGATTTTTATCAAAGTCTTCAAAACGTGGAAGTTTCGAAGACAAACAATAGAAATAACCTAATTGATATGCAGCGGAAGATAAACTACAACAAGCAAGCCATAGTCAAGTATGCAATAGCGTTAACGTACGAAGACTAATAGCAGCTAGGTAGTAGGATCAGGATGGAAGATAGTATGAAGCCAATCAACAATAGTAGTCAAGCAATGAAGTCAACCAGATAAGACAGATAAGCAACGACTTCACGAAGACAAACTCAAGGTAAAGGAGGGAAGAGATAGAACCAGTCACTTGTTGAAGACACAGGATTTGTTGGACCAGTTCCAGTTGCTGTGACAACTGTACGTCTGGTTAGGGAGGCTGAGATTCAACTCAGAAGACCGTGTCTTCACCTTATTCCCCTTGAGCTAAGGTCACTTAGTCCTCGCCCAATCACTCTGGTAAGTCTTCAAGGTAGACTTCCAAACCTTCACAGACTTCGTTCACCCGGCAATCCACAATGACTCTTGGATGCTCAGAACGCGACGCCTAACCGGCTGGAGGATACACAGTCCTCAAGTGTAATAAGTCTTCAGGTCACACAGACAGAAAGACTTCAGTGATGCCTAACACTCTTTGGCTCTGGGTGTTTGGGCTTTGTCCTCGCAAGGATTTCTCTCTCTCAAATGCTTCGAGGTGGGTTGCTCTCAAACGACAAAAGCCGTATACTAACTCTGAGCAGCCACCAATTTATGGTGTAGGGGGTGGGCTATTTATAGCCACTAGGCAACCCGACCTGATTTGTCCAAAATGACCCTGGGTCACTAAGGAACTGACACGTGTTCCAACGGTCAGATTTCAAACACACGCGGCAACTTTACTTGGGCTACAAGCAAAGCTGACTCATCCAGCTCTGGATAAGGTTTGCTCTCATTGTCTTCGCTCGAAGACATAGGATTTGAGTTGAGCATCACTTCAGTCACTCTGACTTAGTTCACTTGGACCCCACTTAACAGTACGGTGGTTCCTATGACTCAACAAAGAAGAAAAGGAAGCAACGAATCCACACAGTCTTCGCGCTCCATAGTCTTCACGCAATGTATTCTCATGTCATAGTCTTCAATATGAATATCTTCTCATACCACCATTGTCTTCAATGTCTTCATACATTTTTAGGGGTCATCTCCGGTAGGTAAACCGAATCAATGAGGGACACTACCTGCGTTATCCTGCAATTCTCACAAACGCATTAGTCCCTCAACCAACTTTGTCGTCAATACTCCAAAACCAACTAGGGGTGGCATTAGATGCACTTACAGTACCAAGCCCGGACGAACTCCAGCGCCCATCGGGCGCCGGACCAAGCTGCCGAAGCCTTCCAGGCCTCGAGACGGCCGACTGCTACCTCCAACCAGTCGGCAGTACGGCTGGGGGTGCGAGGAATTACTTCGCCAGGCCAAAGGGCGGCCAGCACCTGTGCTTAGGCACGCTGAAGCCGGTGGAGCATGCGGTAGGCCGGCTGGAGGCGGGCTTGGATCGCCAGAAGCTGCTCCTCAAGTGACCGGTTGGCATCCGGTGCGATCTCAACCCCAGCCTGCCGCCGGGCCTCATGGTGAGCTTCGATGGCTTGGTTGGCGGCGACGAAGTAGCCAGGAAAGTACTCTTCACAAAGAAGAAAGAAACAGAGCAAGTCAGGAGATAAACTGGCTTACAAGGACAAGCAAAGAGTGAAAAAGAAGGCGGCCTACCGTCGACCAAATCCTCGACTCGGCCGTAGCCTTCGCTCAGAGCTTGCCTTGCCTCGGCCCAGCTCGCCGCCTCGGTTTCGTATTCGGCTTTGAGGGCGGCCTCGCTGTCCTGCGCCGCCTTCAGGGCCGCCTTATGGATTTCCTCCTGGCCGGCCAGTTTCTTGGCCAGGCGGTCACGCTCCTGAGCCAAGGCGCTGAACTCACCCTCCTTGGTGCGAAGGGCGGTCTGGGCCACACCCAGCTGCTGCCTTAAGTCGGCGTTGGCTCCTGCCAATATGGAAAGAAGAAATTAAGAAAGAAGTCGGCAAGAAAGATCCGACCCGACTGCTCGGCAGTCGGCCCGAATCTCGGGGACTACACCCAGTGGGTGCGCTGACGCGCCCCCACATGAGATAGAAGGACAAAGACACTCACACCGGCTCTCCGGCAGGTCGGCGACCTTTTGGTTCACCTCCCGGACCTAGGAGTTAAAGGTAGCGGCGTGGAGGTTGTGATAATCCTGCAAACAGGATGAAGAAGCAAGCAAGAGCAAGCCATTAAAACAAAGTCTTCGAAGAAGTTCCAAGCCACCTGCTCAGCAACCGACTCGGAACTCGGGGACTACACCCAGTGGGTGCGCTGACGCGCCCCCACGGAAGAAATCTAGAGCAAGAGAACTCACCCGAACGACCGCCCGTGTCGCAAGAAACTATTGGGTACACTGCTGCAGCGCAGTGGCCTGAGCCTGAAGCCGGCTACGGACATCTTGCGCCGCCAACTTCAGCGCGGCTGTCCCACCGCCCGACGTCCACCCTGGCGAGTTGGCGGTGGCCGACTCCAGATCATGCGACAATGAGCTGGAGCCGGCGGCCCCTTGCGGATCCGGCTCTGAAACCGCCCTTCCCGCGTGCCGACGAGTCGGTGATAAAACCACAAGATCCGTCCTCGCAGTCGGCTCTCCTCCAGCCGGCTGCTCAGGCGGCACCTCGGGCTGGCCGCCTTGGCCGGTCCCGGCCGACGGAGGCGGCACCACTTCTCCCTCCGGGACGACTACGTCGCCCCCCTCCCTCTCCATCACCGGCGGGTCACAGCCGATTTCCTCCGACGGAGGCACCGTGACGTCCAGGGCTGCGGAGCGGAGGGGGATGACCAGCTGCGGAGGCTGATTGCGCAGGGTCTCCGCCGCCCTCTTCGCGGCCTCGGCTTCCGCCTAGGCCCTGGCTGCTGCGTCGGCCTGCGCCTCGGTCGATTCCGCCGTCGTCTCCCGGGGCGACTCGGTGGCGGCCGCCCTCCGCTCCTCCGCCTCCCGTTCCTCCCGCGCCTCCCGCGCGTTCCGCTCTGTCGCCGCCTGAAGCTCGGCGCAGGGGTCTATGCGGCGGGAGCCCGCGGATCCTCCCGCTCCGCCGACTATGGAGGCGGCGGTAGTCCGCTGAAGAGAGAGCGGGGCCCTGATGACGAAACAGATAAAGGACTTAGAAGAACATCAACTAAAGAAAGAAATAAAAGTGCGTAAGGACCAGAACTTACACTGAGACCGCCTGTGGTTGCTTCACCACCTTGTGGAAGCGGGCCGCCTTCGCGGCCGCCTTGTCTCGCTTGGTCGCAGTCGCGGATCCCTTGGGCTTCTTCGGACGGCCACTGAAGAGAGTCGGCGCCGCCCAATGCTTCTGCGTGCCGCCTCGTGCGGTCGGCCCGCTGGACGGGCCGGCACCTTGGGAGTCAGTCGCCAACTGGCGGCGCGGAATGGGCTCGGCCTCATCATCGTCGGGCCAGTCGTCAAAGCTGGCGGTGAAGCCGGAGCCGCCTGTCTCGCCGCCTCCTCCTACGGCATCGTCGTCCAGGGCGGCCGCCCCCAAGTCGGGGTCATCAAGATCGTCCCCCACGCGGTCCGGGGCGAACTCGCGCTCCGGCCCCGCGGTCCCGGCCGAAGGATGAAGCAGGGGGTTCTGTTTGAAGACAGGCCGACTGGTCAGGAGCCGGCCGAAAAGAACTCGGCAACAAGAAAGGAAGAAAGGAAAGAGAAGGCTTACCATGGGCGGGGGGTTGGCGCGAGAGTATGGTTCCTTGCCATACTGCCACTCCTCGGTGAGCTTGCAGTTGACGATGTAGTTCACCAGATAAGATACCTCGTCGTGAGGCATGTCTTTGGTGCTGAGCCGGCTTGGATCGAAGTGGCCGCTCATCTGACAGATCAGATGAGGGCGGCCTTGGAGCGGGAGCACTCGGCGCTCGACGAAGACGGCAATCAAGTCGGGCCCAGTCAGGCGCTCCGACTGGATCAACACCCGAAGCCGGGCGATGGCACCAGCTCCAGCCGGCATCAGCGACCTGGCTCGGAAGGACCATGAAGGCTGCCTCCTAGGCGGCGGGCCGGCTACGTAAGCCGGCAAGTTGACGTATTCGCCGTTCGGGGCGACGTTCTTCACGTAAAAGTAAGACCGTTGCCTAAGCTTCGCCAACTGAATCAGCGCGATAGGAGGGAACGGGTTGTCGGCGGTGGACCTCCTCATGGCGATGAAGGCGCCGCACGGAGCCGGCACGCCAGCGACGACCGTGCCGAGCTTGGATTGAAAGAACTCTCCCCAGAGCTCGATGGTGGGGAGGACGCCGAGGAAACCTTCGCACAAGGTGACGAAGGCCGACAGCAGCACCACCGTGTTGGGGGTGAGGTGGTGCGGCTGCAGATGATAGAAGTCGAGAAACGCGTGGAAGAAGCCGCTCGCGGGGAGGCCGACGCCGCGCAGGCAATGCGAGTAGAAGATCACTCGCTCACCTTCCTCCAGCGCCAGTGAAACGTCCCTCGCTAGCACGAGGCGGACCCGCACAAGATCTTCGCTTGGCAGCCGACGCGTCTTGCGGAGAAAATCGATGTGGTCGTCGCGGATGGTGGAGCCGTCCCAGGAGCTCGACGTCGGGGCCATGACGGTGAACGCGTCGGCGGAAAGCGCCCGGCGCGGAGGCAGCGAGCTTGTGGCGTGCTTGAAAGAAGAGAGAGTGGCGGGGCGGAAGCACGACGAAGCGCTAACGCAGAGAAGAAGAAGAGGGAGGGGGCGGAGAGAGGGCGAGCGTGCGAACGACTGCCACTCCCCCTCCCTGCCCCTACTTATAGCCCCGTGCGGCGAAGCCGAGGAGGCGAGGCGCGAGGGGGCGTGGGATTAACTGCGCCCACTCCCCCACGACCCGCGATTATCGCGCCTTTATGGCGAGTGGGAATCGCCGCCGGAAGACGTGCGGTCAGTTCGGGCCACAAAAGATCCGCGCGCGGGCCGAGGCGTGGAAGTGGCGGGCCCAGCCTGCAGCGGCGTCCCGTCACGTGCGTGGGCTGGCAGGCCCTTCCAACCGAAGGGTGCCACGTGGCGTGCGGGTGGCGGGCGGTCAGCCCGCCGCCTGGCCAGCGCGCCAGCTGGTTCCTGCCTTCGGATTTTGAGGAGGCGTCGCCGAGAAGGCACGCGCAAGGGAGGCCGGCTCCTAGCTGCCGGCTCTTCGCGATATGAAGTTGGCCAAGCTTCTCGATTCCCCCTTCAGCCATGAAGCCCAACCAGCTTCGGGGACTACTGTCGGAGTAAATGACCACGGGTAGCCTTACCGGCTCCCTTTGGCCCTCAGAAAAAACAATGGGCCGACTGAGCCCTGAAGCAACCAGGACACAGGGCCGCCTTCTTCCGGCCGGCTATCACATGGGCCGGCTGGCGGAAGGCGGCCCGGCCATAAAGAGCCTTTGGAGGACGCCCCGATAGGGCCGACTCCAAGAAGCCGGCCCCTGAAGGACCGACTCCAAGAAGCCAGCCCCTGAAGGACCGACTCCAAGAAGCCGGCCCCTGAAGGACCAACTCCAAGAAGCCGGCCCCTGGCAGACGGCCGTGGGCCGCGCCCTAAAAGTCCAACCTCCATAACGGTGACGGGACAGGGCGTGGCTACAGTGGCCCCTGCCACCCCCGAATCCCGGAACTCGCATGGCTACAGTACACCGTACAGGGCGGCCATCTCATGTCCGGCGAGGCACTGTTGCCATGCAGACTATGACGCCATCCACGACAGGTCACCAGTACGGCCCGCAGGCGGCGGGCCCCTTCGGGCAGAGAGACATCCGAAGGCGGCCTGACCTCTCCCAGCCGGCCTAAGGCCGGGCCGGCTTCCTATAGCCGGCTTGCTCCCCTCCTCGGGGCGCATGCACCATTAAGCGGACAAGACGAGGTAAGGCTACAGTGAGGGCCCGTAAGGCGGCGGCACTGTAGCCATGCTTACCTCGACAAAGCCCTCGTCATCAGAGGTGAGGCAACAATAACCAGCCCCCGACAAGACCCCCCAAGCGATGGGGCCGGCCTGTCGACCAATGGGCCGGCAGCCGGTGGGATCCACCAGTCGGCGGGCCCCAGTAGCCGGCGGAGAAGCCGGTGGATGCAGACGCTGATGGCCTGGACCCACGACCAACCGGATTACCATTGTACCCCCGGGGGGTAGGCCTATATAAACCCCCCGGGACACCCATGCAAAGGGTTGATCTCATAGAGTTCTAGACACCACCATAAGGAGAGGAGAGAGCTAGCCTTGCCCTTCTTCCTCCTCCCACTGAACAGCTCAAGGAGCCTCTTGTAGTGTCTTATCGATCTAGTGATCATGCGGAGACCCCGCAAAGCAGGAGTAGGGGTATTATCTCCAAGGAGAGCCCCCAACCTGGGTAAGATCCGCCGGCGTGCATGTCTTCGCCTTATCCCGTTTCCAGGCACCGACAATGTCTTACTGGCTCCCACAATGATAAGCCATCCGTTGGCATATGTCGCACCTACCACCCGACAATAGGCTTAATTTCAAAACCAAAGAACGGCGCAGCAAAGCGCATGTTATCCTGTAGTAGCTATGAAGTGTCAAGTCATTAGAGTGACAGTTGGTACAGATAGGGTCATTGCATATGGTTTAAAACCACATGAGCAGTCAGCGCGTGTGGGTGTGGGTGATAGGAGAGGAGTCATCCACGTGACTAAGGAACACATGTGTGAATGGGTAGTCCGCCGCACACAAATTTCTTAAACATGTGTGAATAGGAGAGGAGGCACCACCCTCTAAAAAGTAATAGGTGGTTTTGTCGATGACGAACTCCTTGCTCTTGTGCTTTAAAAGATAATCTCCTGAACACTCAAACACTCTCTCACGGATTTTGGCCTTGGGTTAGGAGAGGGTTTGGGGTGGGAAGCAATAAGGTGACTAGAAATCAAGGTTCTATGGTTGGAGTGGAATCTCTTTGATCTCAACAGAAGGATGGGGAGCTCTCTCTCTCTCTCTCTCTCTCTCTCTCTCTCTCTCTCTCGGGAATATGGGTATGGAATGTGTATGCTTTCCGCTGGTTGCTCTTTGATAGTTTGGTGGAGTGGGTGGGGTATACATAGGCAGCACCAAATCCAACCATCACACATCTTTAAGCACTATTCAGTGGGGCGGGTGAAACCACTTGGTGAGACCAATCAATACCTCCGAGTTGTGATAACCTAAGCACTTTCCACACTTCAGTGTCACTGACTGAAACAGTTCAGAAATTCCGAATGAATTTCAGTTGACTACAGAAGGTTGGCAAGTGCTCTTCGGTGAGATCGAAGTGTCAACTCAGTGGAACAACCTAGGGTTTAGGCAACGACTATGTCATGAATGGCTCGGTGACTCCGGGTGTGTCTATTTCGGTGAGCACGAATTTCACTTAGGGTTTGTGACATTGTGGAATGTGAGATTTGAATGAGGCTTTTGGAGCTTGATCTAAGCACTTGAGTAGTGAGTCCATGATCACAACATCATCCCCTTTTGATA
This sequence comes from Triticum aestivum, assembly GCF_018294505.1. NCBI lineage: Eukaryota > Viridiplantae > Streptophyta > Magnoliopsida > Poales > Poaceae > Triticum > Triticum aestivum. The sequence continues at coordinate 406,020,505 of NC_057804.1, read as the reverse complement.
GTATTGGCATACCTAAGGACTCAATGTGATCTTGGATCACTTAAACACAAAATGGAGTCTTGGAGCTTGACCAACACTTGTTCTTAGTATCTTGAGGGGTCCACATCAAAAGTCATCTTCTGCTCCCGAGCTCATTTGAGCTCGAGATGAACAGTAAAATAAATAAAAAATGAAAAACATTTCAAAACAATCTGAATTTCTTTATGTGCAAACATTGACAAAACTTCTCAGTGTTTGCAAACTTTAATCAAAAAATGACATTCGTAGAAGTCACGACAAAAAAAGGTACTCCAAAATGTTTTCAAAAATAACATTTTTGGAGCACCAATTTTTTTCTACGACTTCCATGAATTTTATTTTGTGATAAAATTTTGTGAGCACTGAGGACTTTTGTCCATGTTTGCACCAAAAAAATCATAATTTTTTGAATTCTTTTCGAATTTACTGTTGCTCAGGCTCAGAAACACCACGTTTGGTCCACATTCACTTTCCAAAGTTGTGCCTAAGTTGAACTTCCTAAAATATACTCAAGGAAAACATTAGTCCAACAATATGTATGTTGACATGAATTACCAAAACCATCAAGGGAGTGAATGTGCTTTTAATATTTCCCTTTTTGTAATTAATGATAACATACATCAATGCTTTAAATGAAGAAATATTAATTGAAGAGCAATATGATGTTTTGACAAACATGAGATATACAGGAGCTCCCCCTAAGATTATGCATATTTAGAATTAATTTTTTGGAATGCAAATGCACAATTGAATAGGTATTGGAGACTCTTTTATATCACATGCATCTTGGTGGAGTGCATCAGAGCAAAGGGACATGAATCCTACCTAAATACACATATTTACAACAAGAAGGAATCATGACATTAAAGTTAGAGATGCACACACAAAACTTAAATATCCAAGCAGAGATTCATGAAGAGATAAACTTGTGAAAATAAGGTTACAAAACACAAGGATCTCACCTCATGAACATGAAAAGTACTACAATTAACTAATATAGGGAAAACATGCATAACAATGAGTACAAATTGTATGAAATTTAATGTTGCCAAAGAATTTGACTGAAAAAAATCAATAGGATCTTAATAAGATTTTTCTCCCCCTATAGGATTTATTCTCTCCCTGTTGTTGGGAAACAAAGTAGAAAACAAAAAAAATCATCCTACGATCAAACCAGGAACACTATGAAGATGCATAAGGGTTTAGATTATATCATTACCAACTCCTAGTTGCAAGGGAAGAAGAGTCAGTGTAGATCGTATTTGCAGTCCCTCGAACCATTCACGAGCGATCCCTCGAACCGAAGACCGAAAACACGACCTCTCTACAATTGCAAGCGTACATGCTTCACGATCCGGCAGTACTTCATCGTCTAGAGCTAATCATCGCCGGAGAATTAGAGGGAGAAGAAGAGAACCTCAGGGGGCTTCTCTATTATGAGGAATAGAGAGAACTAGAATTAGCTCTAATCTATATCAAGTCTACATAAAACTAGAACTACAGAGAGAGGGGCGCCCGAGATCAAGGGAGAACATATGTATCTCAAATGGGGCTAGGCTGTCCCGGAGGAGGGAAAACCCTCCCATGGGGTGCGGCCAAGCTGGAGGAGTCCTCCTCCAACTCCCGTGAGCCCCCTTAGCTTGTCCAATAAGCTAAAAGGGTGCACCATCTGAGGGAGTCCTGGGGTCCTCGGGTGTCCGGCCTAGGAGTATTGGCCGGGTTGGATGGGTCGTACAAGATCAAGATGAAGACTATCCTCCGTGTCCGGATGGGACTTCTCCATACGTAAACGGAAAGATTAGAGTCTGGGTGTTTCCTTGCCTAATAAACCGACCTTGTACAAACCCTAGGCCCCTCCGGTGTGTATATAAACTGGAGGGGTTAGTCCGTAGAGGCTATCCTCATTACCATCATCGGAATATTCATAGGCTAGACATCTAGGGTTAGCCATTATGATCTTGAGGTAGATCAACTCTTGTAATCTCTATACTCTTCGAATATAATCAAGCAGGAGTAGGGTGTTACCTCCTTTAAGAGGGCCCGAACCTGGGTAAACATTGTGTCCCCTGGTCCCTTGTTACCATCGATCCTTAGACACACAACTTGGGCCCCCCTACCCGATATCTGCTGGTTTTGACACTGACATTGGTGCTTTCATTGAGAGCTCTATCGTACTATCTACAAAAACAATCCATGGCTCGCCTAGTCACCAACGACAACATCACTTCTGGAAGGAGCCTTACTTCGGGGCAGACTCTCCAGCTTGGCAGTTTCACCATAGGGGTTTGTGCAGCCATCAAGCCTACAGCACCCCCTACAACCACCGAACACCATCTTCACATTGGCCTCGAGTACTCCGAAAAGATGGATCCGACAGACGTCTTGTCCTTGAACGCGCCGCTAGATCGCATCGCCGCACTAGGGGTCTCAACAAACTATGATCCAATCAGGCTCAAGCCTGACCAGAGGGAAATTTATCGCCCGCCGATCACCCACCTCGTAGCGGTCGTTGAGAAACAGGCCAAAGACACTTCCCTCCATATGTTGAGGACCAAGTATGTTCAGGTCTCCGAATCCACCGAGCCGGATACCCTCCCTTCGATGGGACTTCACGTCTCCTGGACTCTGGTTCAGATACAGGATCACGGGAGCCCTTGGATCTCCCCGGACCCGAACTGGTCATCTCGGAGAACCTTCAAGCTACAAATATAGGTGTGGGGCCGGATTCAAATTTTAAACCACCCACCCACCACAATCAATATTCACCAAGTAACACAGGTCCCCCAGATATATACGACCTGATGTATGTGCGACAACAACCTCAGGAAATGGTCCATCACTTTGGGGCCAGATTCTTACTTGTTAAAAACAAGATCAAAGATTGCCCAGACAACGATGTGGTTTCGGTCTTTCATCACAATTGCACCGACGAGGGAATATTGAATTCCCTCGACCGTCGCCACATACAGAGCTTCACGGAACTATCACAGGTAGTACAAAAGTACTATGCGATGGAAAGCACATGGAGGGCCCAGAAGACTCAATTCGAGCCTGCTGCCTTTAAGCATTGTGTGGCCCGGACTAAATGGATACACCCTGGCGGGTCATCCGACCACCAGTTGATGGGCAGGAAAAATAAAACCTTCACAGGACATAGGTCCGTTCTGGACAAACTCCTTGACAGGCCCTATCTGATACATGCCACTCTGCGCACAGACCCAACCCATAGCCTTTGAGCATGCTGGGTACTCCAACAAGTAGCAAAAAGTGGGGAGGCCATCCTCACCACCACTCTAGAGAAACACTCTCCAAAGAGGGACGACTCTAACATCCTCATGGTCCTCGAGACCTTTTCTTTGAATAATCGGCGCAAACGGGTGCTTCGCGACCTCGCCGAAGTCCACCAAGTTACCACACTGAGCCCATGGAATGACATAGCCATAAACTTTACGGCCGAAGACGAACCAAAGGCTCGGTCAGTCCGAGCACCCGCCGCCCTAGTACTAAACCCCATTGTGGACGGCTTTTGTCTAACCAAAGTGCTCATGAACGGCGGCAGTGGGATTAACCTTATCTATGAAGACATGCTCGACAAAATGCAGATGGATAGATCATGCATCGAGCAAAGCAATACCACCTTTCGAGGCATTATACCAAGTCGAGAAGCACGATGCTCTGGGAGAATTAAACTGGATGTGGTATTCGGCATGCCCTAAAACTACAGATCCGAAGAGTTGCTCTTTCATGTGGTCTCCTTCAACAGTGAGTACCACGCCATCCTGGGACAGGACGCCTTCTCACGCTTCCAATCCATACCCCATTATGGGTATATGAAGCTTAAAATGCCCGGACCCAATGGAATCATCACAATTTCGAGCGACCCGTACAAAGCTCTTCGTGCCGAAAACAAAACTGCATCCTTGGCCCTCGAGGCGCTATCCTAAGCCTTAGCGGAGGAAGAATTAACCACCCTATGGTCCACGGTGGATAGGGACGATGTGATTCTTGATAAGAGATCTAAGTCCACCTCATTCAAACCAGCGGAGGAAATAGTTAAATTTCAAGTGCACCTGACGGACCCTAACAAGACAGCATCCATCGAAGCATAGCTGGATCCGGCAGTGGACGCTGTGCTACGCACATTCTTGTGAGAGAATTGGGATATTTTTGCCTGGCACCCTTCGGACATACCTGGCGTCCCACGTAGACTGGCCGAACACAGTCTCAATATAGTCAAGGGATTTAAACCCATGAAGCAGACACTGTGGTGATTCTCCAAACCCAAGCGTCGAGCCATGAGAGAAGAGCTAGCCAAGTTGCTAGAGGCCGGGTTTATTAGAGAAATCAAACATCCAGATTGGTTAGCCAACTTGGTCATGGTACCAAAGAAGGACAAATCCTGGCGCCTGTGCGTCGATTTCAAAGACCTTAACAAGGCTTGCCCTAAACACCCCCTTCCCATTGCCTCGCATCGACCAAATCATTGACGCAACTGCAGGACATGATTCTTTGTGTTTCCTCGACGCCTATTCCGGATACCATCAGATTAAGATGAAGGAATCGGACCAGGCCGCAGCCGCGTTCATTACCCCTTATGGTCCTTTCTGCTTCAACACTATGCCCTTCGGGCTTAAAAACGTTGGGCTACCTACCAACATATGATTCAAACTTGCTTGGAAAAATAAATCAGCAAAACAGTTAAAGCATACGTGGACGACATGGTCATTAAGACAAAACATGTTGAAATACTGGTGGGCGATCTTCGCCTCACCTTCGACAACCTTCGTACATACGACATACGGCTCAATCTGGAAAAATGTGTCTTTAGAGTACCAGCCGGAAAATTGCTAGGGTTCATTGTTTCCCATAGAGGAATTGAAGCAAACCCAGCCAAGATCCGAGCTCTGTCACAATTAGCTATACCAACAGACCTAAAGCAAGTCCAAAAACTAGTTGGGTGCATCGCGGCCTTAAGCCGTTTTATCTCCAGATTGGGAGAAAAAGCATTACCACTCTACAAGCTACTACGACGCACTGACAACTTCAAATGGACGGATGGTGCCACAGTCAAATTGGAAGAAATCAAGGCCCTTCTCGCAAGCAACCCAATCCTAACTGCTCCAGGTGTTGGAGAGCATGTGTTATTATATATTTCGGCAACTAACCAAGTAGTTAGTGATGTGCTCGTCGTCGAACGAGGGGAAGAGGGACATAAATTCCCCACCCAAAAGTCAGTTTACTACGTATCGGAGGTCCTCACACTTTGCAAATCCTCTTACCCACACTACCAAAAGATAACCTACATGGTCTTCATGGCGTCCCAAAAACTGCGACACTATTTTCAAGAGTGTTCAATCACAATGGCCTCAGAAGTACCACTTAACGATATTAACAACAACAGGGACACCACCGGCCACATAGCTAAATGGGCCATCGAACTCTTACCGTTCAAAATAATATACAAGCCACGCTAGGCCATTAAATCTCAGGTGTTGGCCGACTTTGTCGCTGAATGGACGGATGCCAAACTCCCTAAAGAGTATAGTTCATACTCCAATTGGATTATGTACTTCGGTGGCTCCAAAATGCTGGCTGGACTGGGGGCTGGTGTCATCCTAAAATCTCCTACTGGGGATACAGTCCTTTGTGTATTACAAATTATGTATACGGACTCCAACAATGCAGCCGAATATGAGGCACTTCTACATGGTCTTCGCATGTCTATCTCCATGGGTATACAACGCCTGGAGGTGTGAAGTGATTAAATCTCGCAATATCCTAGGTTAATGGAGAATTCAACGCAAAGGATCCAAAAATGGCGGCATATCGAAACGCCATATTCAAAATATCATCTCGGTTCGAGGGACTTGAGTTTCATCATGCCGCTCAAGACAATAACCAGGCAGCCAACATCCTTGCTCGCATGGGGGCTAAACTGAGAGGATCGAGAAGAGGTGTCTAGAGGGGGGCTGATTAGACACTAAGTGCTAAAAGGTAGCAGTTTTTAATTTCTCTAAGTTTAAGTGGAGTTTAGGCACAAGTTTAACAAACATAATACATATCAAGAAAATATGCAAAGAGTATATGTGTCACGCCCAAGATGCGACCCTATCCTAAAGGAACTCGAAGGTCCTACCAAGGATAGAAGCGCATCTTGAAGACGCTTTTGCAAGGTGGATATCATTACATCAAACCATTACATAATATATAGGGATACATACAAGAGGCATAGAATGCCACACGATTACAACATCACCTCATACATAAGAACAACATCCGACTACGGATGAAACACAAACAGAAGCTCAAACGGTATCCACCCTGCTAGCCCAGGCTGCTGACCTGGAACCTATCCCCTGATCAAAGAAGAAGCGGAAGAAGAACTCCAAAACAAGTAAACATCGCTCTCGCATCATGATCATCGCATAACCTGTACCTGCAACTGTTGTTGTAGTAATCTGTGAGCCACAAGGACTCAGCAATCCCATTACCATGGGTATCAAGACTAGCAAAGCTTAATGGGAAAGGAAGGGGTAAAGTGGTGAGGTTGCATCAGGATTAAGCATATATGGTGGCTAACATACGCAAATGAGAGCGAGAAGAGAAGCAAACGGAACGGTCGTGAAGCTAGCAATGATCAAGAGGTGATCCTGAACTCCTACTTGCGTCAAACATAACCCAAAAACCGTGTTCACTTCCTGGACTCCGCCGAAAAGAGACCATCACGGCTACACACGCGGTTGATGCGTTTTAATTCGTATCTGGTGTCAAGTTATCTACAACCGGACATTAACAAATTCCCATCTGCCACATAACCGCGGGCACGGCTCTCGAAAGTTTATACCCTGCAGGGGTGTCCCAACTTAGCCCATGATAAGCTCTAGCGATCAACGAAGGATATTCCTTCTCCCGAGAAGACCCGGTCAGTCTTGGGATCCCGGTTACAAGACATTTCGACAATGGTAAAACAAGACCAGCAAGACTGCCCGATGTGCCAAGAAATCCCGATGGGAGCTGCACATATCTCGTTCTCAGGGCACACCGGATGAGCAAGACGTCGGGTTGGCATAGACCCTGGTTGCCCAGGGCGCGCCGGACATCGCTCGGTTTGGACCAGCACTTGGAGAAGCACTGGCCCGGGGGGGTTAAAATAAAGATGACCCTCGGGATGCGCGACTCCCAAGGGAAAAAAAGGCTAGGTGAGGCAAATGGTAAAACCAAGGTTGGGCCTTGCTGGAGGAGTTTTATTCAAAGCGAACTGTCAAGGGGGTTCCATAAATCACCCAACCGCGTAAGGGACGCAAATATCCGGGAACATAACACCGGTATGACAGAAACTAGGGCGGCAAGAGTGGAACAAAACACCAGGCATAAGGCCGAGTCTTCCACCCTTTACCAAGTATATAGATGCATTAATTAAATAAGAGATATTGTGATATCCCAACATAATCCTGTCCACCATGGAGCAATCTTCAACTTCACCTGCAACTAACAACGCTATAAGAGGAGCTGAGCAAAGCGGTAACATAGCCAGACAACGATTTGCGGGGAAGGGTGAAAAGGTTAGAGGCTGACATGGCAAATTGGGAGGCTTGAAGAACAAGTGATAGGTAGCACAGCATAGCGATAGAATGAAGCAACTAGCATAGCAATGATAGTAGTGAGATCCAGGTTAGCGGTCATCTTGCCTGAAATTCCGCAAGGAAGAAGAACGAGTCCATGTAGAAGACGAAGGGATGGAGACGAACCAAGCATAGACGAACAATCCTCACGATCGCAACGAAACGGGAACTATCAAGAAGAAGCACACAACATGGTAAACACACCACACATATACAAGACATGATGCTCAACAAAGTATGATGCATGACAAAGGCTAGATGAGGCTACTCATGGCAACAGATGATGCAAACAAGAGCAACACATCAAGGCAAGTTTAAATGAGGCCGGAAACAACATATAACAATTCCGGTAAGTCCTCATATGCAAATTTCGAAATTGGTCCAGATCTGAATAAACCTTATGTTCAAGTTTTTAAACAGCAAGTTAAGATGCTCCAAGATGATCTACACGAGATTCTAGTCAAGTTACATATAAAGTTCATTTAATTCAGAGCTACGGCCTAGAAGATATGAGCAAAACAAGCTAAACATGGCACTGATGCAAAATACATTCAAACATCAAGCAAACACACAAAAACAAGGATGCAACAAGATAAGATGAAACTACATGCAAAACTAAGCAAGTTTCATATAGAACATGCTCAAAACGGAGCAATGGTTCAACACATACACTCTATACAAGTTTAAAGGACAAGCTGTCCAAAACAGCAACTAGGCATCTAGCAAGCATCAATACAATTAACTACAGCACACCAACGTGAAAACAAAAGGCATGGGCATGAAGTACAGGTAAAGCATGACAAAACATGAACACTGAGCTATCTCCAGAAATCACTAGAACATGCTCAAAAGGACATGGCAAGATTGCAAATAATAACAGTTTCAGACTTAGCAGAAATAACATCAGGTTGCAATGTTTAGAGCTATCAAACAACATGCTACAGGAACAAATCATAGAAATTTAAGGCATGGAATGATACTATTAAATTCATAGAACAAAAGTCCTTTATTGACCATGAGCCAAAAAGGATCAGAAGATATGATGGCACCCATGTAAATATGGCAAATGATATGACATTCAAACATGGCAGGAACAATGATAAGTAGGCATGTTCGTGAGCTTGTAACACTCACCACAGAGCAATACATGGCATGACAAGGTGACCAATAGTAAGATGACATATTTATGAAGCTAAGCATGTCAAGAGAAAGTTCATAGGGTTCATGGATCACTAGCGGCGGAAATTAAAGCATCCAACTTGCAAGAATGTAAAGGGAAGGGTTTGGAGTGTTCAAACGCAATTTGGAGACACGGTGATTTTTGAGCCGTGGTTCTGATAGGTGATGCTATCGTACATCCACGTTGATGGAGACTTCAACCCATGAAGGGTAATGGCTACGCGAGTCCATGGAGGGCTCCACCCAAGAAGGGTCCACGAAGAAGCAACCTTGTCTATCCCACCATGGTCGTCGCCCACGAAGGACTTGCCTCACTAGCGGTAGATCTTCACGAAGTAGGCGATCTCCTTGCCCTTACAAACTCCTTGGTTCAACTCCACAATCTTGTCGGAGGCTCCCAAGTGACACCTAGCCAATCTAGGAGACACCGCTCTCCAAGAAGTAACAAATGGTGTGTTGATGATGAACTCCTTGATCTTGTGCTTCAAATGATAGTCTCCCCAACACTCAACTCTCTCTCACAGGATTTGGATTTGGTGCAAAGAAGATTTGAGTGGAAAGCAACTTGGGGAAGGCTAGAGATCAAGATTCATATGGTAGGAATGGAATATCTTGGTCTCAACACATGAGTAGGTGATTCTCTCTCAGAAATGGTAATTTGGAAGTGTAGGTTTGTTCTGATGGCTCTCTCCACGAATGAAGAGGAGGTGGAGGGGTATATATAGCCTCCACACAAAATCTAACCATTACACACAATTTACCAATCTTGGTGGGACCAAATTGAGAAACTTGGTCTAACCGATTCAGTAAATCTAGTGACCGTTAGGATTTTCGGTGGGACCGACATGCAACTCGGTAGGACCGATATGGTTAGGGTTAGGGCATAACGTAATCTCGGTGAGACCGATTACACAAACTCGGTAAGACCGATTTTGGTAATAAGCTAACCAGAGAGTTGGTCAGGTAAACTCGATGTGACCGATCCGCTAATCTCGGTGAAACCAAAATGTCATGAAAAGGAAACAGAGAGTTTACATTGTAATCTCGATAGTACCGATTACACAAACTCGATAAGACCGATTTTGGTAATGTACATACACAGAGAGATTGCAATCCCATCTCGGTGAGACCGAGATCCCTATCGGTGAGACCGATTTGCCTAGGCTTTGTGGCAGTGGCTATGACATCTGAACTCGGTGGCGCCGGATAGAAAGAATCGGTGGGGCCGAGTTTGACTTTTGGTTTAGGTCATATGTGGATGTGAGAAAGTAGTTGAGGATTTTGGAGCATATCACTAAGCACTATGAAGCAAGAACCTCATTAAGCAACACCTCATCCCTCCTTGATAGTATTGGCTTTTCCTATAGACTCAATGTGATCTTGGATCACTAAAAATATAAAACGTAGAGTCTTGAGCTTGAAGCTTGAGCCAATCCTTTGTCCTTAGCATCTTGAAGGGGTTCCACATCCTTTAGTCCATGCCACTTCATTGTTGACCTTATCTGAAATATACTAGGTAAAGGTGTTAGTCCAACAAGAGATATGTTGACATTAATTACCAAAATCACCTAGGGAGCACTTGTGCTTTCAATCTCCCCCTTTTTGGTAATTGATGACAACATTCATCAAAGCTTTAGATAGAGGATATATAGTGAATAACAAGTAAAGCTTTGGAAAGACATGTAACATGCATGGGCTCCCCCTACATCTTTGCAATCATGTGAATATGGAACATAGGAGCGTGTGAATGCATAATCATGACAGAGTAGGCAATGTGTTACATGTATCTTGGCTATATGCATCAGAGCGAAGAATTTTTGGGAAATGTACCTTCATGCTCATGAGTCCTTCTTGCAAACAGTATGTACATCAGCAAGAATTCCTCATACACATGACTGTGATGCATATACTTACCTTGTGGTCTTGAGTTGGATTAGGATGGAGTGAAGCTGTGAAAATAAGGTTAGATAACACAGATGCATCTACTAGCTAGAGCAAACAAGAAGAAACCACAAGAATACCAAGACTGGGATGACATGTAGAGATTGAGTACCAAGTACTACATTGGATTAGACATGTCCCCAAGGGTAAAGATATGTAATGAAATTAAAGATTTCCTTTCCCTTATGTATTGCTCCCCTTGAATCTAGCATGGGATACTGGGAGAAGATAGGGAACAGAAAATCAAAGTTCAAAGAAGTAAATGAACAGAGCTAATGCAACTAAGCACATATGAACATGTCTTTCCCCTCTAGAAGACATGTAAAATCTCTCCTCTTGAACACCAAGCATCTGGGATCATTGAAGATTACTCTCCCCTTGAGTATTCTCTCCCCCTAGAGATTATGACAAGGTATTGATGTGATCTCTCTCTATAGATAAAGTTTTGATGTGATCTCTCTCTCCCCCTTTGACATCAATTTCCAAGAAGGGTCTTCTGGATTTGTTGTCACATGGGTTTGGTCCTTGAGTCACAAATCAAAGCAGTAAACCAATGTGATGCTGGTAGAGGACAAGATTCATTGAGTGGAGCTGGATCAAAAGAATCACAGAGATAAGTGGCAAGCTATTTTTCTCTGTAGTGAGATCGGTAGCACCGAGTTGTATTCTTCGGTAGCACCGAAAGGTTTCGGTGGGACCGAAAATACCGGATCGGTGTGACCGAGTTCATGACAGGAAAGACATTTATCACCTCAGCTCACTTAGACAAGTAAGATCTCACAAGGATTTGCAAGGAATTAACCGAATGATATGCAATGAATTGGATGCAGGGAATGCAGAACAGAAAGAAATTAAAAGAAATCTAGATGAAGTTTTTTTTGAAAAGGGAAACAAATATGCACGAGACAAATGCAAGAGCGCAGAAAAGAACACGAGAGAACTGCATCTAGAATTGGTCAGTGACAAAGTCACCTATGTTAGAGTATATTGACTTAGGAGTCAAGTGAGATCACTTGGTCATAGGTCATACTCATCGTTTAAGCTCAAAATGGGGTTACCATTTTTCGTTTAAGCATCTTGATGTATTCACATCTTGTCGAGTTGCTTTGACTCATGTCTTGGAGTAAAGCTTCTCTAAGATGGAATAACATACCTTGGATGGTGGTGTTGATCGTGATCATGTAGTTGAACTTGTGTGGGTTGCTCAAGGTTGATGTAGCTCATCAAGAGTTGGGAGCACCACTTGGAATTTGAGTCCATCTTCCTACATGGGTTAGTTTTTGCAAGGAAGAGCACTTGTGTATCCAAAATGACAATCATGAAACTTAACATTGTAAATTTGTCAAAGGATATGTTTTGAATGGATTTGTGCTTCCTCGTTTTCAACCACCATTGTGTAGAGACTTGGTGATGTAGATATTGCTCAAGATGTGAGTGAGTTGCAATCTCATAGATTTAGATTCATCCAAGTTCCTACAAGGGTTAGATAACATGCAAGGTGCAAATATATCCAAGACGTAAGATTATCATCATAAGAGGGATGTAAAGGATTAGTCATGGGCTCATGTCTTGCATGTATCAAATGGAGTTTCTACTCCAAGTTTGAAGCATCAATGATGTTCAATTCACCTCTCAACCTGCAAAACACTTTCTCATCAAGAGGTTTAGTGAATCCGCTAATTGTTTTTCGGTGCGAACATGCTTAAGATTAATGTCCCCTTTGGCAACATGGTCTTGAATGAAATGATGACAAACTTCAATATGCTTAGTTCAAGAATGTTGCACGGGATTGTGAGTAATCTTTATAGCACTTTCATTGTCACAAAGTAATGGAACATGTTTCACATATATCCCATAATCTTTAAGAGTTTGAGTCATCCAAAGTAATTGAGCACAACATGAACCGGCGGTAATATATTCCGCTTCGGCGGTGGATAAGGATACCAAGTTTTGTTTCTTGGATGACCAAGACACAAGAGATCTACCAAGGAATTGACAAGTACCCAAAGTGGACTTTCTATCAACCTTGTCACCTGCATAGTCCGAGTCGGAGTAGCCAACAAGATTGAAAGAGGCCCTCTTAGGATACCAAATACCAAAATCTGGCGTATGAATTAAGTATCTCACTATCCTTTTCACGGCCTTAAGATGACATTCTTTAGGTGCAACTTGATATCGTGCACACATGCACACACTTAGCATAATATCGGGATGTGAAGCACATAGGTATAACAATGAACCAATCATAGAGCGATAAACCTTTTGATCAACCGGTTCACCATCTTTGGTCAAATCAAGATGTCCACTAGTAGGCATGGGTGTAGACATACCTTTGCATTCTTGCATATTGAACTTCTTGAATAAGTCTTTGGTGTACTTTGTTTGAGAGACAAAATTACCTTCCTTAGATTGGTTGATTTGCAACCCAAGAAAGAATTTGAGTTCACTCATCACCGACATCTCAAACTTCTCCGACATTAGCTTTCCAAACTTCTCACTAAAATGAGGGTTAATTGATCCAAATATAATATCATTAACATAAATTTGGCATACAAATGAATCTCCATTAACCCTTTTAGTAAAAAGTGTAGAATCATTTTTTCCAATTTCAAAGCCTTTTTCAATAAGGAACTTGGTTAAGCATTTATACCAAGCTCTAGGAGCTTGTTTAAGACCATGAAGAGCTTTGTGAAGTTTGTAGACATGATTAGGTTTCTTAGGATTGATAAAGCCGAGAGGTTGTTTCACATAAACTTCCTCCTCTATCTCACCATTTAGAAAAGCACTTTTGATGTCCATTTGGTACAAGGTGATATCATGATGGTTAGCATAGGCAAGTAAGATGCGAATGGATTCAAGTCTAGCAACGGGAGCATAAGTCTCACCATAGTCCATACCTTCGACTTGTGTGTAGCCTTGGGCGACAAGACGTGCTTTGTTGCGAACTACTTGTCCAACTTCATCTTGCTAGTTGCGAAACACCCATTTGGTACCGATGATGTTGTGGTTGTTGTCGGGCTTCTCAACCAATGTCCAAACTTGATTCCTCTCAAAGTTGTGTAGCTCTTCATGCATAGCGTTTATCCTGTCCGGATCTTCCAATGCTTCTTCAACCTTCATAGGTTCAATGCTAGAGATGAATGAATAGTGTTCACAAAAGTTAGCTAAACGAGTTTTAGAGCAAGTGATTCTCCCGGTTTGGATATCATTGTAGATTTGCTCAACGGGATGGTCTTTTGCAATTCTTGCTCGAACTCGTGAAAGCATTTGCTTGGGTCTTGGTTGAACATCTTCTTCATCTTGTTCTTCTTCTTCTTGGCCTTCTTCATTGTTGGCGTTGTCGTTCTCTTGTCGTGGTGGAGAAGGAGGTTGTTGACGTTCTTGGTGTACTTCCTCGTTTTCTTCATCTTGGTGTGTCCCACTTGTGGATGCATATCAACTCTTGGTTCACCTAGTCGTGAGGTAGAAGCTTCCACTTGGACGGACGAGTTACTCTCCTTCACCTCCGTTGGACGAATCTTGCCAATAGACAAATCTTGGATTGCTTCCGAAGGATCTTTGTCTCCTACATTAATTGGCAATTGCTCTACTTGCGAGCCATTAGATTCATCAAACTTCACATCTACCGTTTCTTCAACCTTTCGGGTGAAATTGTTGTAGACACGGTAAGTGTGAGAGTTTGAGCCATAACCAAGTAGGAAACCTTCATGAGACTTAGGAGCAAATTTAGAACGATGATGCTTATCAAGAATGTAGCACTTTGAGCCAAATACTCGAAAGTATCCAACTTGGGGTTTGTTACCGATGAGGAGCTCGTATGCCGTCTTGCCGAGTAGCTTGTGAAGATACAAGTGATTTGTTGCATGACAAGCTGTCTCAACCGCTTCTGCCCAAAAGTGCTTCGGCGTCTTGTATTCATCAAGCATCGTTCTTGCCATTTCGATGAGCGTCCGGTTCTTCCTCTCAACAACTCCATTTTGTTGAGGTGTGTACGTAGCCGAGAACTCATGTGAAATCCCTTCTTCGTCAAGAAAGGTGTCCACATTTGCATTCTTGAAATCTGTTCCGTTGTCGCTGTGAACCTTCTTGATCTTCACTTCAAACTGATTTTGGGCCTTCCTAGCAAAGTTTTTGAAGATCTTTTGGACCTGCGATTTATCATCGAGAAAGAACACCCACGTAAATCTTGAAAAATCATCAACTATAACTAGCCCAAAAGAATTTCCACTGAGACTTTTGTAGGCGTTGGGACCAAAGAGATCCATGTGAAGTAGCTCAAGTGGCCTCCTTGTGGTCATGATGTTCTTTACGGGATGCCTTCCTCCAACCTGTTTACCTGCTTGAAAAGCACTGCAAAGTCTATCCTTATCAAATATGACATCGTTAACACCAAGGATATGATTTCCTTTAATAAGCTTGTCAAGATTTTGCATGCCAACGTGACCTAATCGTTTATGCCATAACCAACCTTTTGAAGATTTAGTAATAAAGCAAGTTCTAGATTGAGCCTTTTTAGTGAAATTAACAATGTAAAGATCACCTCTACGTATACCGGTAAAGACCATTTTATGATTGTCTCTACGAAACACTTGGCAGTCTACTTCAGTAAATAGGACATTGAATCCAAAATCAGCAAGTCTAGATACTGAAAGTAAGTTGTAGCTAAGAGATTCGATGAGCATAACATTTTGAATGGAGCTATCATGTGAGATGGCCACCTTACCAAGGCCAGCCACCTTACCCTTTGAGTTGTCACCAAAAGTGACATACTTTCGAGGACCATCATTTTCAGCAAGCTCACGAAACATGTCTTTGTCTCCGGTCATGTGATCGGTACATCCACTGTCAAGAACCCATTCCTTTCCTCCTGCCATATATCCCCGAAGATTTGCCATAAGACCAAAGTGTCTCATTGCATCATCGAGATCAAAGTCACTATCATCATCCTCATCATAGTATTCATGTTCAACATCGTCATGTGGTGGATCAATTCCTAGAGAGGGTGATTCGTTAGAATGAGTTTGAAAATGGTCTCCTTTATGAAGTCTAGTAGCTTCGGAAATAATATCGCTAATGATTCCAACATTTCCTTTGGCGCGCATAAGATTTGTAAGCTCAAATAGACAATCATAAAACATGGAATCATTGGAATTCATCTTACTCAAGGCAATAGACTTATGAAGAATTTCATCTAGATTTTTCAAGGAATAATCCGGAAATTGTTCCTCAAGAAATTTACATATAGTGTAGGCACACTCAAGAGTAGGCAAGTTTCCAATCAAGTTTCTAGGCAAGCCTCTAGTGATAAGATTAACAGTTCTAACATTCCTGATCATGTCAATTGACTCATCAAGGGTAGGATGCATGGGATCTACATGAGGTGCACAAGGGCTAGCAATGTACTTGTTCAAATGATATTGATTGAAAATCGCAAGCATCTCATTTTTCCATTCATGAAAATACTCTGCATCAAGTATAGGCACTCTATGTCTAAGACTCCCCAAAGTAGACTCATCCATCTTCCTCCAATGGTGATTAAACCAAAGCAATGGAGACCAAAGCTCTGATACCAATTGAGAGGATCGAGAAGAGGTGTCTAAAGGGGGGGAGTGATTAGACACTAAGTGCTAAAAGGTAGCAATTTTTAATTTCTCTAAGTTTAAGTGGAGTTTAGGCACAAGTTTAACAAACATAATACATATCAAGCAAATATGCAAAGAGTATATGTGTCACGCCCAAGATGCGACCCTATCCTAAAGGAACTCGAAGGTCCTACCAAGGATAGAAGCGCATCTTGAAGACGCCTTTGCAAGGTGGATATCATTACATCAAACCATTACATAATAGATAGGGATACATACAAGAGGCATAGAATGCCACACGATTACAACATCACCTCATACATAAGAACAACATCCGACTATGGATGAAACACAAACAGAAGCTCAAACAGTATCCACCCTGCTAGCCCAGGCTGCCGACTTGGAACCTATCCCCTGATCAAAGAAGAAGCGGAAGAAGAACTCCAAAACAAGTAAACATCACTCTCGCGTCATGATCATCGCATAACCTGTACCTGCAACTGTTGTTGTAGTAATCTATGAGCCACAAGGACTCAGCAATCCCATTACCATGGGTATCAAGACTAGCAAAGCTTAATGGGAAAGGAAGGGGTAAAGTGGTGAGGTTGCAGCAGCGACTAAGCATATATGGTGGCTAACATACGCAAATGAGAGCGAGAAGAGAAGCAAACAGAATGGTCGTGAAGCTAGCAATGATCAAGAGGTGATCCTGAACTCCTACTTGCGTCAAACATAACCCAAAAACCGTGTTCACTTCTTGGACTCCGCCGAAAAGAGACCATCACGGCTACACACGCGGTTGATGCGTTTTAATTCGTATCTGGTGTCAAGTTATCTACAACCGGACATTAACAAATTCCCATCTGCCACATAACCGCGGGCACGGCTCTCGAAAGTTTAAACCCTGCAGGGGTGTCCCAACTTAGCCCATGATAAGCTCTTGCGATCAACGAAGGATATTCCTTCTCCTGGGAAGACCCGATCAGTCTCGGAATCCCGGTTACAAGACATTTCGACAATGGTAAAACAAGACCAGCAAGACTGCCCGATGTGCCAACAAATCCCGATAGGAGTTGCACATATCTCGTTCTCAGGGCACACCGGATGAGCAAGACGTCGGGTTGGCATAGACCCTGGTTGCCCAGGGGGCGCCGGACATCATTCGGTTTGGACCAGCACTTGGAGAAGCACTGGCCCGGGGGGGTTAAAATAAAGATGGCCCTCGGGATGCACGACTCCCAAGGGAAAAAGGCTAGGTGAGGCAAATGCTAAAACCAAGGTTGGGCCTTGCTGGAGGAGTTTTATTCAAAGCGAACTGTCAAGGGGGTCCCATAAATCACCCAAACGCGTAAGGGACGCAAAAATCCAGGAACGTAACACCGGTATGACAGAAAATAGGGCGGCAAGAGTGGAACAAAGCACCAGGCATAAGGCCGAGTCTTCCACCCTTTACCAAATATATAGATGCATAAATTAAATAAGAGATACTGTGATATCCCAACATAATCCTGTCCACCATGGAGCAATCTTCAACTTCACCTGCAACTAACAACGCTATAAGAGGAGCTGAGCAAAGCGGTAACATAGCCAGACAACGATTTGCGGGGAAGGGTGAAAAGGTTAGAGGCTGACATGGCAAATTGGGAGGCTTGAAGAACAAGTGATTGTTAGCACAGCATAGCGATAGAATGAAGCAACTAGCATAGCAATGATAGTAGTGAGATCCAGGTTAGCGATCATCTTGCCTGAAATCCCGCAAGGAAGAAGAACGAGTCCATGAAGAAGACGAATGGATGGAGACAAACCAAGCGTAGACGAACGAATCTTCACAATCGCAACGAAACGGGAACTATCGAGAAGAAGCACACAACATGGTAAACACACCACACGTATACAAGACATGATGCTCAACCAAGTATGATGCATGACAAAGGCTAGATGAGGCTACTCATGGCAAGAGATGATGCAAACAAGAGCAACACATCAAGGCAAGTTTAAATGAGGCCGGAAACAACATATAACAATTTCGGTAAGTCCTCATATGCAAATTTCGAAATTGGTCCAGATCTGAATAAACCTTATGTTCAAGTTGTTAAACAGAAAGTTAAGATGCTCCAAGATGATCTACATGACATTCTAGTCAAGTTACATATAAAGTTCATTTAATTCGGAGCTACGGCCTAGAAGATATGAGCAAAACAAGCTAAACATGGCATTGATGCAAAATACATTCAAACATCAAGCAAACACATCAAAACAAGGATGCAACAAGATAAGATGAAACTACATGCAAAACTAAGCAAGTTTCATATAGAACATGCTCAAAACGGAGCAATGGTTCAACACATACTCTATACAAGTTTAAAGGACAAGCTGTCCAAAACAGCAACTAGGCATCTAGCAAGCATCAATACAATTAATTATAGCACCCCAACATGAAAACAAAAGGCATGGGCATGAAGTACAGGTAAAGCATGACAAAACATGAACACTAAGCTATCTCCAGAAATCACTAGAACCTGCTCAAAAGGACATGGCAAGATTGCAAATAATAACAGTTTCAGACTTAGCAGAAATAACATCAGGTTGCAATGTTTAGAGCTATCAAACAATATGCTACAGGAACATATCGTAGAAACTTAAGGCATGGAATGATACTACTAAATGCATAGAACAAAAGTCCTTTACTGACCATGATCCAAAAAGGATAAGAAGATATGATGGCACCCATGTAAACATGGCAAATGATATGACAGATTCAAACATGGCAGGAACAACGATAAGTAGGCATGTTGGTGAGCTTGTACCACTCACCACAGAGCAATACATGGCATGACAAGGTGACCAACAGTAATATTACATATTTATGAAGCTAAGAATGTCAAGATCAAGTTCATAGAGTTCATGGATCACTAGCGAAGCTCATGGAAAAACTGAACTTAATGTTAACAGGCTGACAGCAACACTATTTAGCAAATTTGGAGCATGGTAACAACAAGCTACAGCAGGCTATACATGCCACCAGGGGCATGGATAGATATAGCATGACATGTGTAACAAAACATCCTTAGTGAATATCTCCAGATTATGCATAGAATCACTTGTAGCAGCAGGTTTACATAGCATCATGATACAGCAGATTCAGCCTAGCAAAACAGTAACAGCAAGTACCCTACTTCACGAGCTCGAAGCACTCACTACAAGACTCACAAAAATACATGGATTGCACCACTGTAAATATGGCATGATGTATCTCAAAACTCATGTAGGACTCATGCTCATATGATGCACACATCAAATGCAACAAAAATGACAAAACACCAAGTTCTGTTAACAGACAATAGTCAATATCATATAGCACTCTTGCAATGATGATAAGGGCATTATGATTGCCTCAAACAAACATGGTACAATGGAACAAAATAAAGAGCATCACTCAGTGAACATTTTGATATATTATATGCATTACACGGAGCTATATGCAAGGAATTATGGCATGTTGAACAGGGCAACATAATGCAAAAATCTCAGGGACTTGGGAATTTTCGGGGTCAACCTTTTTGGATCTAGATCTGGCACGGCCTTCGAGGTTCACCGGAGATGTGGCCGGAGATGTCGTGGACGGGGCCGGGGAGGAGCGGGGACGGCGGATCCGGCGGGGCGCGGGGCCGTACTTGGCAGGGGGCGGCGAGGGCGAGGCTCGGCCGCGGACGGGCGCGGGGCGCGGCTGGGCGGCGGCGGTCACCGGTGGGAGGTCGGTGCCAGGCGGGCGGCTCGGGCCGAGCCACGGCGGAGATCGGGCAGCGGGGGCGCGGCCTTCGGGCGACGACGGCATGACGCCACGAGGCAGCGGGGACGGCGCGGTCTGTTGGTGGCGCCTGGCGGCGGCGGAGCACGCCGGCGGCAGGGAAGCGGCGGGCGAGGCGGCGCCGATGCGACAGAGGCGCGCGGGGGCGCGGGCGGCGGGGAGCGGGCCCGACGAGGCCCGGCGAGGCCCCAGGGCGGGCCGAATCTGGGCCCCGGGCGGCGGCGGCAATGTGGACGTGGTGGAGGCGACGTGGCGGGTCCTGGTTGGCCGGCGGTTGGCGGCTGGACATGTCTGTCGGCGGAAGAAATGGCCGGCGGTGCGGAGAGGGTTTGATCTAAGGTTAGGGCTGGATTTATCCGCAAATTTCAGGGGGAGGTGCAAATATATAGATAGAGGGAGCTAGGAGAGTTCAAATGAGGTGCGATTTTCGCCCACACGATCGTGATCGAACGACCGAGAGGATGGAGGGGGTTTGGGGAAATTCCTATTTGACGCTAACTACGTCAAAATATCGGGCATTCGCACACGCGATCTCCCCCGAGGCGCAAGACCTGGGCCGGCCCACTTCCTTACAGCGAGGCAGCCGGTTTTGGGAACCTTCCAGAAGGTTCCCTGAACCGGTTTTTTATTTTTATATCAGTTTTATTGTTTTCTTTCGTTTTTATTTTTTATTTTTCTGTTTCATCTCTTTAATCCTTTTTTCTGTTTCTTTTTCTTCTTTCTTTTATTTTTTCTGTGTTCCTTTTTTGTTTTTTTGTTTTTTTGTTTTCAAAATTGTTTGAGAAGTTTAAAATTTGTTCGTGTTTCTAAAGAACGTTCAATTTTGAAAAAACATTCGTGGTTTGGAAAAAATGTTCATCATTTAAAAAATGTTCGGGCATTTCAAAAATTGTTCTTGTTTTACGAAAAATGTTCGGAATGTTTTTGTTCATTTTCTTCATAGATTTAAAAAAGGTTCTTGTTTTCAAATTGGCTCCACAAATTCCAAAAATTCTTCATATTTTCATTTTTAGGAGTTTAAAATTCTTCCACTTCAAAAATCCTGTTTGCAAATTTTGTCCAGGAATTTCAAAATATGTTCACATTTCCAAATTTGGTTTTGGAATTTGGAAAATGTTCCTGTTTAAAAAAAATGTTCATGATTTTCAGAAAATGTTCTTATTTTTTAAATTCTTGTTTCAAAAAGAATTACTATTTTCTATTAATTTACAATTTCGATAAATGTTCACGAATTTCAAAATTTGATCTTGATTTCAAAAAATGTTCGCAATTTCAAAAAATATTCATGTTTCAAAAAATGTTCGTGTTTCCGTAATTTGTTCACAATATTGAAAATTGTTCGTGTTTCAAAAAATGTTCAAGTATTTCAAAAAATTTGTGAACTTCTTTAAAAAAACGTTCAAAAATGTTTGAAAATTTTCAATTTTGTTCACAAATTCATAAATATTCGCAGATTTAAAAAATGTTCCTCTTTTCCAAAATTTGTTCCAAATTTAAAAAATGTTTGGTCATTTCGTAAAATGTTCGTATTTTCAAAAAAATGTTTATTTATGAAAAAATGTTTCTAATTTCATAATTTGTTCACAAATTCAACAAAAATCACGTGTTCATAATTTGTTTGCAAATTTAAAAAAAATCGGGAAATTCCACAAAATAGTTGTGTTTGAAAAAATGTTCATAATAGTGGGGCGTTTTTCATATTTGTTCCTGTTTTAGAAAATGCTCGCATATTGAAAAAGTTGTTCATAGTTTGACAAATGTTCTCCTTGTCAATATTGTTCCCTTTTTTTACAAAACATGTTTGAGTCATGAAAAGTTAGGTTGTAAATTTCGAAAATGTTTGTTTTTCTAAATATATTGACATTTGTGAAAACGAGAACATAATTTGTTTGGGTAATTTCGTAAAATGTTTGCATTTTGAAAAATGGATTATTTATTCAAAAAATGTTTCTAAATGGATATATTTAGAAAAATTATGTTCAATAAAATGTTTCTAAATGGATATATTTAGAAAAATTATGTTCCTAAATGGATATATGCACACACGTTTTGGCCAAAAAATTTACCGATCTGTTTTCGGAATTTTGCTGTTGCCTTTCATATCTTTAGGTAGCGCGTTGCACATTTTCCACTAGGGACAACCGGTCGTGCTGGCTAGGTGCGCCGTCCTCTATTAGACAGGGCACGGGTTCAATTCCCAACCGGGATGCCGTTTTTTTTTTTTTGATTTTTCACAGCGCCAACCATAAAATGGGCCGGCCGAAGTCACTTATCCCCTGCGCGAACCATCGACAGTTTGCCGCAAAAAGCGGCAAATAGGAGGTCCCGGGGTTTGGATGGGTTATTTGGCTGCTTTGGAGGGGTGTTGGGCTGCAACATAAAGAGGGCTTTACGGTTCCCCGGTTAACCGTTAGAGTATCAAACGACCTCCAAATGGCACGAAACTTGACAGGCGGTCTACCGGTGCTATACCAAGGCCGCTTGGCAAACCTCGGGCCATTCCGAGAACATTTTTCTCCCGCTCATGAAACAAAGTCTGAGAGGGGCGACGGGGCACGGCGAGAGTGTCGGATCACGAAACAGACAACGGAAAAAAAGACTGGATGCAAGTTTTGAAAAACATGCAGATGAAATGTAGATGATGACATGGCAAAATGCAACACGCAAGCAAATGACATAGCAACTATGGTGAATAACTGAGAGACACCTGGCGCATAGAATCTGAGGCGTTACAATATGAGCAGCGAAAAGTAAAGCATGCAACTTCCAAGAATGTAAAGGGAAGGGTTTGGAGTGTTCAAATGCAATTTGGAAACACGGTGATTTTTGAGCCGTGGTTCCAATAGGTGGTGCTATCGTACATCCACGCTGATGAAGACTTCAACCCACGAAGGGTAACGGCTGCGCGAGTCCACGGAGGGCTCCACCCAAGAAGGGTCCACGAAGAAGCAACCTTGTCTATCCCACCATGGTCGTCGCCCACGAAGGACTTGCCTCACTAGCGGTAGATCTTCACGAAGTAGGCGATCTCCTTGCCCTTACAAACTCCTTGGTTCAACTCCACAATCTTGTCGGAGGCTCCCAAGCGACACCTAGCCAATCTAGCAGACACCACTCTCCAAGAAGTAACAAATGGTGTGTTGATGATGAACGTCTTGCTCTTGTGCTTCAAATGATAGTCTCCCCAACACTCAACTCTCTCTCACAGGATTTGGATTTGGTGGAAAGAAGATTTGAGTGGAAAGCAACTTGGGGAAGGCTAGAGATCAAGATTCATATGGTAGGAATGGAATATCTTGGTCTCAACACATGAGTAGGTGGTTCTCTCTCAGAAATGGTAAGTTGGAAGTGTAGGTTTGTTCTTATGGCTCTCTCCACGAATGAAGAGGGGGTGAAGGGGTATATATAGCCTCCACACAAAATCTAACCGTTACACACAATTTACCAATCTCGGTGGGACCGAATTGAGAAACTCGGTCTGACCGATTCAGTAAATCTAGTGACCGTTAGGATTTTGTGGGACCGACATGCAACTCGGTAGGACCGATATGGTTAGGGTTAGGGCATAACGTAATCTCGCTTAGACCTATTACACAAACTCGGTAAGACCAATTTTGGTAATAAGCTAACCAGAAAGTTGGTCAGGTAAACTCGGTGTGACCGATTCGCTAATCTCGGTGAGACCGAAATGTCACGAAAAGGAAACAGAGATTTTATGTTGTAATCTCGGTAGGACCGATTACACAAACTCGGTAAGACCGATTTTGGTAATGGACATACACAGAGAGATTGCAGTCTCATCTCGGTGAGACCAAGATCCCTATCGGTGAGACCGATTTGCCTAGGGTTTGTGGCAGTGGCTATGACATCTGAACTCGGTGGCGCCGGATAGAAAGAATCGGTGGGGCCGAGTTTGACTTTTGGTTTAGGTCATATGTGGATGTGAGAAAGTATTTGAGGGTTTTGGAGCATATCACTAAGCACTATGAAGCAAGAACCTCATTAAGCAACACCTCATCCCTCCTTGATAGTATTGGCTTTTCCTATAGACTCAATGTGATCTTGGATCACTAAAAATATAAAACATAGAGTCTTGAGATTGAAGCTTGAGCCAATCCTTTGTCCTTAGCATCTTGAAGGGGTTCCACATCCTTTAGTCCATGCCACTTCATTGTTGAACTTATCTAAAAAATACTAGGTAAAGGTGTTAGTCCAACAAGAGATATGTTGACATTAATTACCAAAATCACCTAGGGAGCACTTGTGCTTTCATAAACGCCGCCTAAAACTTTTGTGGAACGTCTATTCAAGCCATCCATAGTATGGCAGGGTAAGAGCAGAGAGGATAATGCGGACCTGGTCACACCCCCAGCTGCCAAACACAATGCAGATACCGTCGGAGGTCCAGATATCGAGATAACGCCCTCTGCCCATGAGATCATGGCTGTTATTGCTCCATGGACTGAACCGTTCCTGGCATACCTTAATAGGCAGGTGCTCCCCGGTGATCAGAATGAAGCTCGGTGCATAGTTCGATGCTCTAAAGCTTTCAAAGTGCATGAGGGTGAACTGTACAAAAAGAGCACTACCAAAGTCCTCTAAAGGTGTATCTCCGAAGAGGAGGGAAGGAAACTCTTGGAAGAAATGCATGCTGGTCTAGGCAGTCATCATGCCGCAGCCCGAGCCCTCGTAAGCAAGGCTTTAGGACATGTTTTTTCTGGCTACGGCTTGAGCAGACGCTCAAGCCCTTGTCAAACGTTGTGTGGGCGGTCAGCTTTTCGCCAATCAAAGTCACATGCCTCCCACCGCATTAAGAACAATCCCCGTTACTTGGCCTTTTGCGGTCTGGGGGCTTGATATGGTTGGTCCCCTTAAAGGGGGAAGCCACAAAAAGAAATACTTGCTGGTAATGGTTGATAAATTCACTAAATGGATAGAGGACAAACCGGTAAAAATAGTTGAGGCAGGGCTAGTGATTGACTTCATATCCGACGTAGTCCACCATTATGGTGTCCCGCATAGTATCATCACTGATAATGGCTCCAATTTCACAGCTGATGAGGTGAAAACCTGGTGTGCTAAGTTGGGCATTAAACTCGACTATGCATCTGTATACCACCCTCAAACAAACGACCAAGTCGAAAAGGCCAATGGTCTGATCATGAGTGGCATTAAGCCCAGACTAGTGCGCTCTTTACAAGAATCAGACAAGCACTGGGTTGAGGAACTCGATTCCGTACTCTGGGGACTCTGGACCACGCCCAATCGAACGACCGGATACACGCCCTTCTTTATGGTGTATGGCACAGAGGCCGTATTGCCCTGCGACATTATTCATGACTCACCTAGAGTGCACATGTACGAAGAGAGAGAAGCCGAATTAGATTGGCAGGATGACCTAGACGGACTAGACGAGGAGCACGATGTCGCTAAGGCTCATTCTGCATTTTATCAACAACAGGCCAGGCATTACCAAAGCAGAGAAGTGCGAGCAAAGACATACAATGTAGGAGAACTTGTTTTGCGCCTCCCGAAAAAGAAAAAGGACAAGCTCAAACCCAAATGGGAGGAGCCCTTCATCATAGATGAAGTCCTTACTGGAGGAGCCTATCGCCTTTGTAATGCAGCGGATAATCGCCTTGAGCCGAACCCATGGAACACTGCCCGGATCGGAAGATTCTACGCATAGTTCGCCCTGTTTAGGTTTCACTTTAACTAGGTTTTTTCCTTTTTCTCTCCCCTTTTTGAATTTTTCCTTTTCCTTCTCAATGTATGTTCGGATCAACCGCATTATTTGGGGCACACATATTTAAATGTATACACCCCACCATACATGGGGGTTTCTTTAATGAAGCATATTATTAAAAGCTTATACGCTTCCTTTGTCCATGACAGTTGTTGCTTTTGCCATTTTTATGCACCTCTATGACTTAAGTTTTTGCCAAGCTAGGTTGCCTTCCTCCTGTCTTTATACCCTACGTTCCCGATTGTTCGACTAGGGTATAAAGGGGGTACCTCTGCGATTGTTAAAACCGGGTTATCCGGATCTGTACCTCAGACGGGTGAAACCGAAAGCTAGCGTTCTTAAGGGAATAATTGGTTGACAAATAAACGATAGACTGTTAATTGACCAAATACAGATTCAGTTGTCTGTACTTCGGATACAAGCCTAGGCACACATTATTTAGCGTGTCGACCAAGGAAAGGAAACCCTAACAGAACTATTTTCCTTGAAAGATGTTTCTTATGTTAAACAGTAATATAACATTACTCCCCGAACATATTTTGTCTGTTCAAGCAATATGATCGGATTGCCTGGTTTCCGGAGATACTGAATGTCTTCCAATCAACATAGTATACGGAAACACTCGAACTTCTTGGTTCAGAGGTGGAAGCCGAAGGTCTACGATGACAAAATTTCCATTTACTAAGTTCGGCGGGAGATAAGTTCGGTCATAAAGTACATTGATACATAGAACCGAACGCCTACTCTCTTTCTATGCCATCTAAAAGGCTATCTAGCTTTCAATCTTGTTGCAAGTATTTCGCCGCTATCATTACTTGGTCATATACCAAGTTTACAGGAATTTCTTTCCCATCTGGTCCCTGAGGTCCAACTCGGGCCATATGATTCGGATCAAGTCCGGTGTAGCGTGTCTTTACCATGGTCCATGCCTCTCGCGCACCTTCCCAACATGCGGACGTCTTCCACAGCTCGAAGCGATGCCGAGCACCCTTGAATAGATCTGCTAACCCCTCCATACTTTCTGGCAGGCCATCAGATGGCCATAAGGCTTTGGCCATGTTCTTCATGACTTTCCAGGCATGCTCATGCAGCTTTGACAGCTCTTTTAGAATGTCGCTTTGAAGCCCGGACACTTCCTCTCCTTGGTGGCCGGTTAACAGACCTGTAAGGACCAAATTATAATGTTTCGTATAATATAAGTACATCAGTACTTCGGATGGTTCCAAAGTCATACCGAATATGCCGCCCTTCAGCTTTTGGTTCTCCTGTTGCACATCGAAGAGTTGAGCCTTTAAGCTCTTTATCTCTTTGGCCTGCTTTTTCAGTTCCTCTTCAAGCTTTTTATATTTTTCCCCAGTCATTGGGGTAGTCTTCATTTCTTCAAGCTCTGTGACAACGGCATTTAGCTGTGTCCGGCTTGTCTTGAGCTCTTGGACAGTGCGCTGTTCTTCTCCTTGAGAACCTGTGATCATAAACGATCCTCAAATCGGTTAGTTCCTACCGCTTTAAGTCTCGGGGGCTACTGGTATCTACATATTAGATTTGCATAAATTTTCACCTGGATATCCTTTGAGAATAGGCGAGTAACTCCCATAAGTCCATCCCGGGCAGCTTGGATATACGCGTCCACGGTGCTAAGAGTGGTAAACTCTTGCTCCGAAAAGGCTGAAGCATGCAGGGTGTCTTTTAAGCGACGGTGATTCATCGCGCTCTCCACCTCGGAGTTAGTAATGGACACCTCATCCGGATCTTCATGAGGTAGATGAGGTGGCGCCACCCCTGTATGCACCCTCGTCCTAGTTGACGAATTCGGCATCACATTGGCTGCGGCTCGGCTTGCTGGAATCTTTGGCACGGTTCGTTGTATACCTCTCCTGAGATGATAGAGGAAGGATGAAAATGACAATTCGGCTTTACGCCCAAGTATGAAATAAGGAATATACCTTTTTGGTGATGGAGCAGGCTCAGTGGAGCTCCCGACTTCCTTTCGCTTCGCACATCCACCCCTTGAGGGTATCGTCCTTCTTCTTGTTGCCCGGCCTTGGGTACGGCTCGCTGAGCGCTGATCCTGCGAAACACGGCTTAGTGCGGAGGGTAAGTTATGAGTGGAAGTGTCACTCTTTTTAAATGATTTCCAAACACTTACCTTAACTAAGGGGTAGAGATTGGGGTAATCGGCCATGATAGCCACTTCCAAGCCATCAAGGCTTGCCTGGTAATAAACTTCGTCTTCAAATTCCACGAATATATCTGGATACTCATGGAATCCGGGGTCTTCGCTACGTGCATGGTCCTCTGGATGACGAGGGGGGCAATGGATGTTTTCGACTACCTTCCTCCACGCCTGTTTCAAAAGGCAGTCAGAATATCCAGTTAACACGTCCCAATGAAGAAGAAGAAAGTGTTGATGCATGGCGGGACACTTACCCAATCGATGGGGTTGTACATGGATAAGTCGTCCCGACAATTTAAATGGGCAAAGTCTTCTTCTTCTCCCTTATAAAGGTCCACCAGCATGGCAGCCAATGCGGCTTGGTTATCTGGACCCTTTCGCTTATAATGAGACGCGTTGTCTTCCCTGTTGTAGTTCCGTAAAGGAGCCACTCTGGATTGAAGAGGCTGGATACCGCTTTATAGCAATGGCCATGACTTCAACGATGGAGAGTCCGGAGTGGGTCAACAATCTGACCTTGCTGACCAATCTCATCACCTCCGTACTATCCTCTTGTCCGGAGGACTTGGGGCACCAGCTGAACAACTTCTTCAAAGGAGCGCTGGAGAATACGGGAAGTCCGCACTGAACAGGGTCCGGAAGAGGGACATCCTCAATGTAAAACCATTCTGAAGACCATTCATTGGACCCCGTCTTCGGAGTCCCAACTGGGTAACTAGATCTGGCTATGCGCCATACTTCGGCACCGCCCACTTCAAATATAGACCCTCCGCCCTGGTGGCGGGGGACGAGTCAAAAGAACTTTTTCCATAGTTCGAAATGAGCCTCGCAGCCTAAAAATAATTTGCAAAGGGCAACGAAACCAGAAATATGCAGAATGGAACCTGGTGTGAGGTTGTGCAGTTGGATCCTGTAATATTCTAGTAGACCCCTGAGGAAGGGGTGGATCGGGAATCCTATGCCCCTCAGAAGGAACGATATGAAGCACACCCTCTCCCCTTGGCTGGGATTGGGGAAATTCTCTACCAATGCACCATCACCCATAGAAGTTAATCCTGCCCGTACGGAGACTAGATCCGCGGGGGGAAGATATCCTTGCGTCTGGAGACGATTGAGCTGAAGATGGGATACAGAACAACTTTCCCAATCCCCCTCTTGAGGGCCATGAGGACGCGAGGAGGAGCCAGGGACACTAGCCATGGTTTGAGCTTTTTTGTGGTTTGCTCTGTTGCTCTTGGGGCGATGTGGGATGGCGTTTGGGGATCTAACCTCGTTATATAAACATTGTCCGTGCCTGTTGAGGGAGTCCTGGACGTACCATTGTCCCCGTGACCGATTGGAACCCGCCTTCGATGGAGGAGGCGTGGCAATGGGCGCGGTTGGGTTGCCCACGTCCGTATTGATGGGAATCCCGGAATAAGGGGAACACGATCTCTGCTTCGACAAGACATGCCAAGGAAACCGCTTCGCTAAACACGCTGAGGTGGTATAATAAAAACGATTCGAGTAAAGGCTTGGTAGTGGTGTGATGTCACGCCACCAAATACGTCAGCAGATTGAACTTGTGTAAATATTATTCTCTCTACGGAGGTATGTGGAATTTATTTTGCAGAGCCGGACACTATCCTGGTGTTCACAATCTTCTATAAATTATTCGGAGAAGGAACCCTCCTTGCAATGCCGAAGACAACATGCGCGCCGGACTCATCGTCATTGAAGCCTGATTCAGGGGCTACTGAGGGAGTCCTGGACTAGGGGGTGTCCGGATAGCCGAACTATCATCATCGGCCGGACTCCAAGACTATGAAGATACAAGATTGAAGACTTCGTCCCGTGTCCGGATGGGACTTTCCTTGGCGTGGAAGGCAAGCTTGGTGATACGGATATGTAGATCTCCTACCATTGTAACCGACTCTTTGTAACCCTAGCCCTCTCCGGTGTCTATATAAACCGGATGGCTTTAGTCCGTAGGACGAACAACAATCATACCGTAGGCTAGCTTCTAGGGTTTAGCCTCCTTGATCTCGTGGTAGATCTACTCTTGTAATACCCACATCATTAATATCAATCAAGCAGGACGTAGGGTTTTACCTCCATCAAGAGGGCCCGAACCTGGGTAAAACATCGTGTCCCTTGTCTCTTGTTACCATCCGCCTAGACGCGCAGTTTGGGACCCCCTACCCGAGATCCGCCGGTTTTGACACCGACATTGGTGCTTTCATTGAGAGTTCCTCTGTGTCGTCACCGATAGGCTCGATGGCTTCTTCGATCATTAACAACGATGCAGTCCAGGGTGAGACCTTCCTCCCCGGATAGATCTTCGTATTCGGCGGCTTTGCACTGCGGGCCAATTCGCTTGGCCATCTGGAGCAGATCGAAAGCTACGCCCCTGGCCGTCAGGTCAGATTTGGAAGTTTGAACTTCACGGCTGACATCCGCGGGGACTTGATTTTCGATGGAGGGGGACATGTTTAATAGTCCCATCCCTTGCTTATCGCACCATTTGTATCGTTCTGCATTCACGGCAGTATTTCTTGAATAAACAATGCACCTTTTTGCTTACAATTGCATTCCTTTCTTATACATATGTTCATTTATGACATGTTGCATCCGTACACTTTGGTACGGCTAAATACACCAGGGGCTTATGTTTCCCGCATCATGGTGCGATAAGTCCGAACATTTTCACAAGTGCGGCACCCCGAACTTATAGCATTATATGCATCGGCTCCGAATCATGTCTTGGGTCAATAGTTGGGTTTGCCCGGCTCCCATGTTTTGGTACCTTATGTTCCGTTGTATCGGCTAAGGTAGCACTGGGAGAACCACTGCGATTGCGCCCCAGTTGAGCTGGGCGAGCGCCTCAGTGGAGAAAGCTAAAACTGACCGTCATGATGAGGCGAGAGCTGGTCGCTGTTCGAGAGGTTTTTTCGAGTCCCTAAAGACTTATGCCGCTTAGAGCGAGGAACCGGCTTTGTCCGGCCCAGGCGTGGATAGCGCCCCAAATTCGGCCTTCCGAACACTAGGGGCTTCGCCGAAATTTAAAATTATAGAATTCTATGGCTAAGTGAGAGTGTTCAAGCATTATAAGTCCGGTTGCCTTGTTCGTTGTGTTGAGCGCCTCCCTAGATGGACCCAAAAATGGGAACAAGAGTGCTCAAATTTATCCCGAACACCCCAGCACTCGTGGCATGGGGCCGAAGCCGACGACTTGCCATCTCTCAGATTTGATAAACGGCCGCACAGAAGGTAATATTTTAAATTAACAAGTGTTGCTTAGCGCATATGAACAAAGTTCTCAACGCACAGGATAACAAAATGCGAGTCTACTCAAATATTACATCTTTGGAGCACTCACCCGCAATAGTGCGGGCACCCTTCAGAACAGTCTTATAATACATCTCGGGAGTACGATACTCCTTGCCCAGTGGTGGCGCGTCCGTCACAAGCTTCTCAGCATCCATCTTGCCCCAGTGCACCTTTGCGCGGGCAAGGGCCCGACGGGCACCTTCAATACAGGCGGAGTGTTTGATGACTTCAACCCATGGACACGCATCCACCAGCCGCCGCACCAGGCCGAAGTAGCTCCCAGGCACGGCCTCCTTAGGCCACAGCCGAACTATGAGGCCCCTCATGGCCTGTTCGGACACCTTGTGGAGCTCGACCAGCTGCTTCAGCTGGTCGCTAAGGGGCACCGGATGTCCGGCCTCAGCATACTGAGACCAGAAGACCTTCTCCGTCGAGCTCCCCTCCTCGGCCCAGTAGAAAGCGGCAGCATCGGACACGCTGCGAGGAAGATCTGCGAAAGCTCCTGGACAGCTCCGAATTCGGGTAAGTGATAGGTAAGTCACACTCACATGCTTACTTTGCATGAAAAATGCCTTACCCACTGCTATTTTCTTCAACGCCTCGATTTCTTGGAGGGCCTTGTAGGCTTCGGCCTTAGCGGCTTTGGCACTCTCAAGAGCCGATGCAAGCTCAGACTCTCAAGTCTTCTAGTCACGCTCCGGGCTCTCATGTTTTTTCACGAGATCCTGGAGCTCTTGATGTACCTCCGCCACCCGCGCCTCCTGCTTCTCTCGCTCGGTGCGCTCCGCGGCCGCATTACGTTCGGCCGCGGACACCGCCTCCTTCAGGGTCGCCACCTCGGTCGTGGCACCTGCAATACCCATGTTATCCTTGTCAATTTTCTTGCAACCAAATACTTTTCTGTAAGGTACAATCTTAAATACGGTGTTATTCACCTTCCTTGTCCTCGAGCTGCTTCTTGGCACGGCCGAGCTCATTCTCGGACCGCTCGAGGCTTTGCTTCAAAGTATTGACCTCCGCAGTCAGTGCGGCACAGGTCAGCAGCACAGCCTGCAACCCCATATTGACATATTTCATAACTCCTGCATATATCCTTTTAGATCCTCAGTCCGGCTTTTCTTTCCGAATACCGAACCGAGCATCAGGGGCTACTGTCTATGCGGTACTATTCTACATATATCAAAATTCTTACCTCAAAGCCTGTTAGAAGGCTGCTGCAGGCTTCGGTCAGCCCGCTCTTGGCAAGCTGAACCTTCTGAATCACCGCACTCATGAGAGTACGGTGTTCCTCTTTGATGGAGGCGCCGTTGAGCGCCTCCAGCAAGCTATCCGGCGCCTCCGGTTGGACGGAGGCCGCTGGCGTCGCGGTCTTGCCCTTCTTACGAAGGGGCCGCCCGTCGGACTCCGGAGCCACTTCAGGTTCCGGTGCGGAGTCCGGCGCATAGTCCGGGAGGTTGCCATGCGGCACCTCCGGGGCCTCCCCCTCCTGAAGGGTCCCTTCACGGGATCCCACCTCGGCATCGTCCGCATCACGGGGGGTGGAGGCGGTCGGAAGGGAATCCATATCCGACGCACCCAAGGACCCGCTCGACGAAGCGGGAAAAACATCCTTGGGCGGACTGCAGGGTTGTATGCGGCATTAGAAAGACACTATGTGGCGAAAAGAAAAAGCATGAAGTTATTCGGGAGTCCGGATACTTACGATCTCGCCAGGGGCTTGGCCCTTGGAGGCCAATCCTCGTCGTCATCACTGGCGTTGGCGGAGCAGTCCGGGGGAAGAGTCTTTCCCTTCTTGGACCCTTCGGCCTCCCTCGTTGGGGAAGCCTTCCTTTTCTTCCCTCCCCCCACTGGGGGAGAGGCCTTCTTCTTCTCCTCCTCGCCTTTGT
This sequence comes from Triticum aestivum, assembly GCF_018294505.1. Classification (NCBI taxonomy): domain Eukaryota; kingdom Viridiplantae; phylum Streptophyta; class Magnoliopsida; order Poales; family Poaceae; genus Triticum; species Triticum aestivum. The sequence goes on along the minus strand of NC_057804.1, from coordinate 405,987,241 downwards.
GGGAGGAGTCTGCCTCAGAGTCATCATCCGATGACACCTGAAAACGGGAACTCTTCTGAGTGTCCATGGCCTTCTTCTTGGCCTTCTTCTCCGGCACCACGTGGGGTGCCGGAGCCAGCAGCCCCGTTAAATGGGCGTCCGCTGGGTCCTCTGGCAATGGGGCCGGACAGATAGTCTGTTCAGCCTTCTTCAGCCAGTCCTGTCAAAGGAGAGGGAGTTTAGATCCCGCATAGAGTTAAACTATGGAAAACAAGTGTCCCGTAAAGGGAAAAATCGCTTACCTCGTTAGCCGGACGCTGCGAGCTGAATCCGCGATCTTCGGTAGCGGATGCGGGGGCCTCGGCACCTTTAAACAGCACCCTCCAGACATCTTCGTATGTAGTGTCGAAGAGCCCGCTCAAAGTCTGGTGCTGCGCCGAATCGAACTCCCACATACTGAAGCCCCGTCGTTGGCACGGGAGAATCCGGCAGATAAGCATGACCTGGACTATGTTGACAAGCTTGAGCTTCTTGTTCACTAGCTTTTTGATGCAGGCTTGGAGTCCGGTCAGCTCCTCCGAATTGCCCCATGTCCGGTCGCTCTCTTTCTAGGAGGTGAGCCGTATGGGGATGCCAGATCTGAATTCGGGGGCCGCTGCCCATTCAGGGTCACGCGGCTCGGTGATATAGAACCACCCCGATTGCCACCCCTTAATGGTTTCCACGGAAGTGCCCTCAAGCCAAGTAACGTTGGGCATCTTGCCCACCATGGCGCCTCCGCACTCCGCTTGGCTGCCCTTTACCACCTTCGGCTTGATACTGAAGGTCTTGAGCCACAAGCCGAAGTGGGGCTGGATGCAGAGGAAAGCCTCGCACACGACGATAAATGCCGAGATATTGAGGATAAAATTCGGGGCCAGATCATGGAAATCCAGGCCGTAGTAGAACATGAGCATCCGAACAAAGGGATGGAGTGGGAAGCCCAGTCCGCGGAGGAAATGGGGAAGAAATACTACCCTCTCGTGGGGTCTAGGGGTGGGGATGAGCTCTCCCTCGTCGGGGAGCCGGTGCGCGATGTCGCTGGACAGATATCTGGCGCTGCGCAGCTTCTGGATGTGCCCCTCCGTAACGGAGGAGGCCATCCACTTGCCTCCCGCTCCGGACATAGTTGGAGAAGGTTGAGGTGAGATGTGCGGACTTGGGCGCTGGAGCTTGAGTTCGCGGAGATGGATAAGCCAAGGAGGAAGAAGGTGCAGGTAAAAGGGTTGGATCTTTATCCCCTTATATGGGCGGACGGAAACATGCGTCCCCACCGGCCTGATAAAACTCGCTTATCTCCCAAGCGCCGCAATCAATGGCGCGGTTGGGTTACCCACGTTCGTATTGATGGGAATCCCGGAATAAGGGGAACACGATCTCTGCTTCGACAAGACGTGCCAAGGAAACCGCTTCGCTAAACACGCTGAGGTGGTACAATAAAAACGATTCGAGTAAAGGCTTGGTAGTGGTGTGACGCCACGCCACCAAATACGTCAGCAGATTGAACTTGTGTAAATATTATTCTCTCTACGGTGGTATGTGGAATTTATTTTGCAGAGCCGGACACTATCCTGGTGTTCACAATCTTCTATAAATTATTCGGAGGAGGAACCCGCCTTGCAATGCCGAAGACAACATGCGCGCCGGACTCATCGTCATTGAAGCCTGGTTCAGGGGCTACTGAGGGAGTCCTGGACTAGGGGGTGTCCGGATAGCCGAACTATCATCATCAGCCGGACTCCAAGACTATGAAGATACAAGATTGAAGACTTCGTCCCGTGTCCGGATGGGACTTTCCTTGGCGTGGAAGGCAAGCTTGGCGATATGGACATGTAGATCTCCTACCATTGTAACCGACTTTGTGTAACCCTAGCCCTCTCCGGTGTCTATATAAACCGGATGGCTTTAGTCCGTAGGACGAACAACAATCATACCATAGGCTAGCTTCTAGGGTTTAGCATCCTTGATCTCGTGGTAGATCTACTCTTGTAATACCCACATCATCAATATCAATCAAGCAGGACGTAGGGTTTTACCTCCATCAAGAGGGCCCGAACCTGGGTAAAACATCATGTCCCTTGTCTCCTGTTACCATCCGCCTAGATGCACAGTTCGGGACCCCCTACCCGAGATCCGCCGGTTTTGACACCGACACCTGTTAAAAGGGTTAAAATATAAAGGTAACAGACCATTCACATTCACTCAGATGCATGGAAATCGAGGCAACGGCAAGAAGGAATCATAAACACTGGACATAGAAGCCGATGCCGGACTATCGTTAATTCGGAGTATGGTGGAGAACCTGCCTTGCAGAGCCGAAGAGTTATATCTGCACACTACATCGTCACTGAATGCAAGTTCGGGGGCTATTGAGGGAGTCCTAGATTCGGGGGTCCTCAGGTGTCCGGCCCAGGAGTATGGGTCGGGTTGGATGGGCCGTATAAGATCAAGCTGAAGATTATCCTCCGTGCCCGGATGGGACTTCTCCATATGTAAACGGCAAGATTAGAGTTCGGGTGTTTCTTTCCCTGATAAACCGACCTTGTACAAACCCTAGGCCTCTCCGGTGTGTATATAAACTGGAGGGGTTAGTCCATAGAGGCTATCCTCATTACCATCATCGGAATATTCATAGGCTAGACAACTAGGGTTCGCCATTGCAATCTCGAGGTAGATCAACTCTTGTAATCTCTGTACTCTTCGAATATAATCAAGCAGGAGTAGGGTGTTACCTCCTTTAAGAGGGCCCGAACCTGGGTAAACATTGTGTCCCCTGGTCCCCTGTTACCATCGATCCTTAGAGGCACAGCTTGGGCCCCCCTACCCGAGATTTGCCAGTTTTGACACCAACACCATCCCTACATCGGCATTCAAGGCCAATTAGCTCTCCACTAATAGGCCAATTGATATCTCCCTTAGCCCATTAACTCTAAGCAAATTCTAGGGACTCCTAGATCATTATCTATATCCTATGTTCTTTATATTAGGTCCCCGGAAACAATTTCCCCCTATATATCATTCCCGGTATTCCCTGGTATTCCCCAAAACTCTTCCGGTAACCCCGAAATGCTTCTGATTTCTCTCAAAACTATTTCTTTTATTTTCAAAACTATTTCAAGAATATTTTCTCATATTCCTCACAACTCTTACTCCACTAATGCTCAACTGATCGTGATTCCCTTAAGCTTGCGACCCTGTAGGTTCGGTATTGTTTGCCAGATGAGAATCAATAGAGATACGACTTGAACATCCATATTGATTCCTATGAATACATAAATGGTATATTGATCCCTATGAATACACGAATGATATTCGAGTGAACCTTTGCTTATCATGTTCTATTCCATTTTCTTCACGATACTTTACAAAACTCGAGGTGAGATATATCGGTATCCTCTTGAGTCATTCTCATGCTCACTATACCGGTGTCCTTTTTATCGATTTTGTTCTTCTTTCTCGTCGTCATGTTCTGGCATCCCCGTGACCTAGTCACCTGTGTATGGCCTGACGATGATGGATGGCATCACACTAAGAGGGCCCTAATAATATATCTCCATCATCAGAGGAGCAAATCTCACTCTTGAGCTATCTAGCCCTTGTCAGACTTTTCGATGAACGTGCAAGTTATCATTTTGATCATTGTGTTACATATGACGTTTGAGCAACCCCAAAGTTTATTGTATGGTTAGAAGAGATTACGATACTCTCATGGTCTAAGGAACTAAATCACACGTTAACTCTCTGATGCCTGCAAGCCAAACAAGGTTATGTAGCACTTTCGTAGAGGTATCTCAATTAGTTATCGTCCCAACGAAGAGAAGAGGAGAGTATTTATATTGGCGCTTCTGTCACACACAAGGTGTCACAATTCTTGTGTGAAGTAACTGCTTGTGCTTTTGCAAATATTGTTACTGTCCTAGTGGATGAATAAACAAGAGTGACAGGCTAAAAGGTTTAAAGTAATGACAGTAAAAACTTAAGTAAACGTGAAAGTAGAGTTTCGTTTCCTGCAATGGAGAGATTAGGCACGGAGAGAATTCGGCTCATGGTAAGTATATATCAAGTGTGCCAGTGCGTCGATAATACCAGTTACCTTGTATTATACTCATAGTATTTGATATGTTTGTTCTGTAAGCGGATCACCCTAATGTTATGAAACTCTTCTTCGCGGGGTTACATTCCATTCTATGGTTCTACTTTGTCTGCCCCAGAGTGGTCGTCTTCACAATTATGGTCCTCGGACCCGGAACCAAGCATTAAGTTTCGTGGATCACCGTTATCTCATATTGTCTTCGGTCCTCATAGATATCTCCACCTGTCATGTTAGAGGTCACATATTCCCTAAACAATATGCGTTACCTATGTATTTCTTGAGATCGTGTTGCCTGGGCCCTTAAATTGCACAACACGCATATGGTTCACCACTATATAACAACTTACTAGACAAATCACAATACTGCAAATACAAATCACGACATATAGATCAGGCACAAATGAATCTTACCACTCACTTACATCTCCCACGCCTAGGGGGGGTTACTCACACATCATAAGAGAGAAAACCATTCACACCAGAGATTAAACCCATGAAAACCATATCGATAATACTGTGAAGATCCACAATAAGATGAAATTGATAACTCAAATAGTCTTGATCTCTAGATGAGAATCAATAGAGTTACAACTTGTTCTCACAACTCGTGATTTCTCTTACAATACTGAAGGATGAGATGATGATGGAGATGGAAGGACCAAAACTAAGAAGATCTTCGAAGGTTCTTCGAATCTCTTCCTCTTCTATTCTGGATGTGGTGGCGGCGGCTAGGGTTCTCTCCTCGCCTTGGTCCCTTCACTTTTAATAGATAAGCTCTCTCCCCTTTAGATATAAGCTTTGACGTGCATATCTCTTTTCCTTTGACATCAATTTCCAAGAAGGGTTAAGTCCTCTTGTTTGTATATGTCAAATGGTAAGGATCATAAATTTGCACTAGAAGCATCATGGTAATTTGGAGTTTGTAATAGAGGGTCATTGAGTAAAGCTGGGAAAGTATAATTCAATAGAAAACATTTGGCAAACTTTCTCTTATATGTGCAGTTCGGTGTCTCCGAGCAGAATCAATCGGATTTTCTGATGGCTAGTCAGTGACAAGGTACATGATTCGGTATGACTGAGCAGTTTTTATCGGTCTGACTGCAGTGGCGGAGGTAGAGGGTGGACAGGGTGGGCCACCCTGGGATTTTTTTTGAATAGCTTTATAGCATAGGAAAAATGTAAAAAAATATAAAAATATATATTTATATGAACAGTTCTATTGTTAGTCCACCCTGACTCATTGGGCTAGATCTGCTACTGTCTGACTGGCATGATTGGATATTTCGGTTCCACCGAGTGAGTTCCATCCGGTATGACCGAGAATTAAGATTGTACATCCTTTATATCTAGCACCAAGTCAGTGCTATTTACATCCATTTGAGGAACAAATTTGGGACAAGCTTTTTTGGACAGAGGGAGTAGAAGGTTCAACTCTGGTGTCTCCAAAAATTTCCTTTTGGAGGGACCGATTACACTTGGATAGAGGCGGGGTGTGGTTTGTACTGTCACCGGTGCCTGGTGCCGAATAGGGGGACTTCCCTGTTTAGATTACAGCTCTTTAGAGCAAATCCAATGGGGGCGACCCATTTTGTCCGCCCGCGTCCGTTTGGGTTGGCAGGGACAAAAGTGGCGGCCCAACGCGCCGACCCAAACGGACGCGCGTCCGTTTTTTGTCCGCGGGCGACCCATTCCCGGCCCAATTTTGAGCCGGATTTGCGTCGGCGCGGACACAAGACGGATGCGCGTGTGCGCCTACTCTTCTCCCCGAGCCCGCCGGTCGGTGGCAGCCATCACCATTTTCCCCCATTTTCCCCAGAAACACTCCCGCCCGCACGCGCTCGCTCCCGGCCAACCATGGACGACGCTATCGACCTCGACCTCGACGCCGCCGCCGGCCTCGCCTCCCTCGCCTCGTCCGGCGCCGTCGCCCCCTTCAGGAAAGGCAAGCCTCGTGCCCCGTGCAAGACCCCAGCAAGCTGAAGAAGGCGCTGACGCCCGAACAGCGGGCAAGGGAGTCGGCCAAGAGGAAGGGCCGGAGGCACGCCGCGGACGCGAGGGATGAGGCCGCCGCGCAGGCCGCCACCGTCACCGCCGCGCAGCAGGAGTTCACCAATGCCCGTGTCGCGGCGGCAACGAGGGAGGCGCTCTACATGCTAGGGGTAAACCCTAGCCAGCACAACCTCGTCCAAGCCGCCGTCATCGCGGCCAGCACTGGATCGTCGGCGTTTCCTCGGATGGTGCTGCCCGAGTCACCCCGCGCTCGGCTTGCAACCCGGTCCCCGGCTTCCACGTCTACCCGCAGGCCTCCCGCCTCTTCGGGGAGTGCTCACCCGACGTGAGCGTGGTCGCGCCTTCCACGCCTGCGCCAGCGCCCATCGACCTCAACGCCACCCCAGTGGTTGGTGGCTCGTCGTCCGGCGGCACGAGGAAACGCGCGCTGCAGACGCCGGCCGGCGGGCTCCCAGACGCCCGTAACCTGTTCGAGGGAATGTCGTCCGCCATCGATGAGGACTTCATGCAAAACCTCATCTTCGAGGATGGTGCGCCAGGCGCTGGCCATGATCCCGACGAGACACAAAGCCAAGACGGTCGCGGGGCGTTCACGCCGGCCGCTGGCTATGATCCCGACCAGGCGACCTTCATGCGTGATCAGGTCGGCGTCGACCTGGACGGCTTCCCCCTCAACCACGAGTTCCCGGACGACTACGGGCTAGAGGAAGAGGACGAGTGCGACATCGACGTGGAGCCTTTGTTCGAGGACGAGCTTGCCAACCAAGCCGCCGGTCCTAAGCCCAAGCGCAAGAGCAAGCGTACGAAGGCGTACATGACGGCCGAAGACAAGCTTCTTTACGAGTGTTGGTGAGACATTGGACAAGACCCGAAGACGGGCGCCGAGCAAAAGCATTCGACCTTTTGGACTCGTGTGCACCGAGAGTTCCATGAGCGCAAGAAGTTTTCACCTTACCAATTTGTGAGCACGCGCGGGTGGGTCTCCATTTCCAAGCGGTGGAGGGTGATCCAACAAGAGTGCAACAAGTTTTGCGCCACCCTTGAAAGCGTCAAGGCCCGCCCCATGAGCGGCATCGGCATGCAAGACATGGTATGATGGCAAGCAAGCCACCCTCTTTTGTGTCATCAAGATCATCCTTGCTATCACTTGCCCATATGCTTGCATGGAAACATTTTGTAGGTATTTCAAGCTTTGGAGGCATTCAAGGTTCAACACAATGGCAAGTGCTTCAACCTCTCCCATTGCTATCGGGTCATCAAGGACGAAGAAAAGTTCAAGGCACAATATGCCGCACTCAAGGCACGTGGGGGGAAGAAAGCTGTGGAGGACGTTGGGGAGGGTGAGCCGGCACGGCCGCGGGGGAAGACCAACTCCAAGAAGGAGGACAAGCGAGATGCGGCCACCAACGCCTTGATCGCAAGCGTGGACGGCATGATGAATAAGAAGGACTCAAGGGAGGAGGAGCGCCGTCATTTCAAGGCGAAGCAAATGAATGCTTTCATGGAGATCCAAAGGAGGAGGCTTGATCTTGACGACGAGAAGCAAGCCAAGATGTTCGAGCTCGAGGCGGAGAAGCAAGCGAGGATGCTAGAGATCGAGGCCGCCAACGCCAAGACCAAGGCGAAAGAAGTGGCTCTTGCGAGCATGATGACCGGGGTGGAGATCATGAAGATGGATCTCAACACCGTGTCGCCAAGGAAGAGGCCGTGGTTCGAGAAGATGCAGGCCGACATGCTCAAGTTCGCCGACGAGTGATCTATGGCGGCGAGGGCCACCTTTTTTGTATGCCGGCAGGTATGCCGGCATGACCATGGGAGCCGAGATGGCGTGGTCGAACTCAAGTCCCCCCTTTTTTTTGTGCTGGCATGTGTGCCGGCCGGTTGGCGAGTGCGTCAGCATGAACTGTGGTGATATTTTCTAAAGCCGGCGTATAAGCCGGCATTGTACGCCGGCGCTGACATGGTGCGGGCATGAGACACGGCCGCTGGCATGATCGGCCGCGGGCCCTTTTTATTTAAAAGTTGAATGCGGGCATGAAATGGGTCGGTGCGTTGTGCGCGCTGCCGCCCCAAATGTAAAAGAGGGCGGACGACGGGCGGGCGGCCGACCCAAACGGACAAAAAGCGGACAAATGCGCCGTCCGTTTGGGTCGGCCCGTTGGAGTTGCTCTTATTTGCTCAAAAGGAAAAGCCGAAGGAACTAGGTTTGAAAAAAAAACAGCTCAAGGAAGTAAGCCTGTAATCTTTTGCTGACATGGGCATAGCTGGCAGCGGCAGCTCTATTAATTAACATGGCGATATTTGGATGCTTCAGCGCTCAAGGCCAGGAGCAACTTTTCAACAAAAAGGAAGAAAGCAATCTATCATATGCCAATACCTTACCTTGCAGTGGGAACGAGATCCTCTGACTTATCAAGGGAAGTTGGTATACATTAATATGTGAACAGTATCATCTCTCTAACTTGCCTTCTCTATTTTAAACATGGAGGCCATTGTACGTGCCTAAATGTCAGAGGATGCAGTGTCATCAGAACACAGCAGGAAAACAGTTGTACACCATTTGGGTTATGAGATCAATCAATCTCCAGTCAAGAGTTTCATCTTACCGCCAGACAAGTTGCGCCACTGTCTCCCCGCTGATCAGATTTAGTAGTGAAATTATATGACAAGCGCAACAAAAACCAACCCAGAATGCAGTAGTAGCTTCGACAAGGATAGCATCAAACACTAGTCAGTTCGGTTCCATACAAGGTACGTACATTTCAAAGCAGCAACGAGGAGCCTTGCCGTTGCTTCCTGAAACATTTTTAAGCTAGTCATTTCACTTTACAGGCTAAGGTACAGAGAAAAACCTAGTGCTGAATTTCGGGGAGCCATCTTCTCAGAGCAAATGGAATTTTCATCAGCGCTCTTGATAGACAACAGGCTTGTTAGTGGCCCAATTTGTTCAGTTCAGGCCAGAACACAGTTAGTTTCGCCCAAATAATTCTTCGATCCAGTGACAAACAGTTTATTCTCTCCTCTCTTACATAGAGCAGAAAACTGAACCAGGATACTAGTTCTCATGGACAAGGATCATTCAGTCATATTGGTACTTTCAAGTGCATGCAGTCGAGCGACTAGATCTTTTACCTTCCATTGCATCCTTCTTTTTTCTACAGCCAGAACAAAGATAAGGAGCGGTCGATGGTGTTGACGGGGCAGAGCAGTAACCTTCCCCACTATCTGTTACTAAATCTTCGAATGGCACTTGGTCTACTTGACAGATCGCACAGCGAAATGGGGGCAAATTTGCTTTTGACAGGCAATTTCTACCCAACCTGCAAAAACTAGGTGACAAGATGTTAGTATGCTGTCAAAAGGCCTAAGATGAACACGGTGAAGTAAAATACCAGATGGCATTCCTCAAACAAACAAAATGTCAATCAGCAATATATCTCAACAGCCAAGTGGACAAACTGATAAGAGAAGCATGTAATGACTGAGGCTATTTATTTATTATACAGCAAATTGTATATGGAAGAGGCAAAGTGAGATGCTCCTAGCGGAAGATGCAGTTTGTTCATTCCAGTGCTAACCATTCTTGCGCTGTAGTGGCATACAAGATAAGAATCCTATCTTTCCAGACCACCTACTAGTCTACAGAAGTATGAGAAATGCAAACTAACAAAGGTGATATTCTATTACATTACCTATGTTCCGTTACTGGAAGAAGCACAACAACTCAACAAATGAGTACACAACTAGAAGTCATCTCAAAATTTTGGTTGTCCATCTCCAGTCAGAATGTGCCGAGCAAAATATTTTTCGTGTATTACTTGGCTCTTTTGACCTTGGTCTACATTCTAATTTTCAACTAGACGGCATATTTAAGCAATGCCTCAAGGACAATGCCACCCCAAGAGAAATGGACAATGCCACCACAAAGAACAGAAAACTGTCACCGTGAGTGTGAATACATATCTGGCATGTACACCAGCTATATGCACCTAACCAAGAGAGTGGAAAAATAGGTCCAGTAATTCAACAGCACCAAAATAAAGGCATATCTGGTACCCAGGACATGGCACATAAGACCAATTCATGGAGAAGCTTGTGCAATGTTGCTTTACTGCTTTTCATGAAACATTAAATAGCTACAGATGAGATTGAACAACTGACGCACAAAAAAAGACTACCAGTGCTAATCCAGAAATGTTCAGTTAGGGGGTGGATACAACCACTTCTTCTTCACCATCCCAAAGATGTATTGTATATCATCAAACTAAACCAGGGATAAGGAGATAAAAGTGAAGCAAAAGGAAATGATCCAATGACAAACACAAAATTCACATATGACAAATAAATGCACGACTAAAAACCATGTACTTTACTGATATGCATAGTATATTCAACAATATGAACTGTAAGAGAAAAATAAGAACATGCCTTTCTTCCAACAATGCAGAGCCTTCTTCAAATAATTCCTCCACAAATCCAAATGAAGCAGACTTTTTTTTGTTACCAAGCTTTCCAACAGAGCTATGGGACCTCCTACCAAAAAGAAGAGACCTCAACTTGTTCTGATTTTGCTTTGGAGACGACGGTGGTGGTGTTGAACAATGATCAGATGGGATGATATCAACAACTACACAAGTTGTATCATCTTTCAATCCAGTTGTCTTTAGAGCTTGCTGTACAAGCAAAATTGATCTCACTTAGATTGTCAAGACAATCAAGCACACCATAGAAAGTATGGACAACTTAACAACTGCAGCTAAATGCATACTGACCTTAACAACAAGCTTTGCGGCCAATTCTGCAGGCAAGCCTCTGCACGCCTGCGCTGCAATCTCTGAGGACACTGCATCCCATATTCCATCTGATGCAATTATTAGCCTTCCTCCAGCACTAGAGAGCTATGGCAAACCCAAAACACACATGTTAGTCAAGATACACTAGAATAAGCTACGCTCATGGCATTTGAGCAAACTTCCAAATTCACCTTCACTTGCTTGACATGTGGAATTGGCACGATGAACTCCCCAACATCGGTATCCCCAATTGATCTTGAAAGGCACAGTCCACCTGGCCAGCATCGGAGAGGGCCAACCTATACAAAAATAAGCAGAACGATTTACCCCAAAGTTCATATCCAAACATGCAGTTGTATCCCCAAGCTGTTCCCGGTAGAGCGCTACCTGCTGTCCACCGCAGAGGTTCAGCCGGCTGACCTCCCCTCCACTCGCCGTGACACGCTCCCGCTCCTCTGCATTCTCCTCTAGCCTGTGGTCCACGGTTAGCAGAGAGACCACACCACCTTGAGTGTCAAGGATGCACCTGGAGTCTCCGACTGACGCCACAGTCACGGTGAACCCATCAATGACTGCTGGAGTCAAAGCGAGCGAAGAGAGAGAGGCCGTGCAACACTCATACATTCATCAATCTGGGTTACACAGGTTTTATACATACACGGCTGGCCAGATAACTAACTCAGCGCTAGTCCTAGAAAGTAGGCACGTACAGACAGCACGAACACACGTTCGCTAACACCCCGCCGCAGTCGTGTCGTCGCTGCGTGGCAGTACACACAGACTGGACCGGAAAGTCTGAAAGACGGATGTTGGCAATCCCTTGGTCATGATGTCCGCTAGCTGTTGAGTAGTCGGGACATGTACGATGCGAAACTCGCCGAGGGCCACCTTCTCTCTGACAAAGTGGATATCAAGCTCGATGTGTTTGGTCCGCCGGTGATGAACTGGGTTGGTGGACATATACACAGCCGATACGTTGTCGCAGAACACGATGGTAGCCTGTGAGGAAGAGCAGCCGAGCTCACCGAGGAGCTGTCGTAGCCAAACGCAGTCTGCAACAGCGTTAGCAACGGCGCGATACTCCGCTTCTGCGCTGGACCGAGAGACGATGGCTTGGCGCTTGGAGGACCAGCTGACAAGCGTATCGCCTAGGTAAACGCAATAGCCGGAGGTCGAGCGGCGAGTGTCGGGGCAACCAGCCCAGTCCGCGTCAGAATACGCGATGATCTCAGTAGACATGGAGATCGGAAGAAGAAGACCGTGGGTGGTGGTGCCGCGGACGTAGCGCAGAATGCGCTTGACGATGGCGAGATGGCTGTCCCGAGGATCGTGCATGTGCAGGCATGCCTGTTGGACGGCATATGCGAGGTCCGGGCGAGTCATCGTGAGGTATTGCAACCCACCAGCGAGGCTGCGATACTCAGAGGGATCCAGCACGGGAGAGCCGGCGTCGGCAGCGACCTTGGGCGACGTGTCGACTGGAGTGGAGACCGGATGGCACTGTGACATGCCGGCGCGCTGAAGCAACTCCTCAGCGTACTGGGTCTGGTCGAGGTAGAACCCACGCGAGGTGCGCTGGACGCGGATGCCGAGGAAGTAGTGGAGGGCGCCCATGTCCGTCATCGCGAACTCGCGACGGAGCTGATCGATGATGACGCAAAGGAGAGTCGTCGAGGAAGCTGCGAGGACGATGTCGTCGACGTATAGGAGTAGGTACGCGGCGTCGTTGCCCCGCCGTAGGATGAACAGCGAGGCGTCGGAGCGCGAGGCGGCGAACCCGATGGTGGCGGCGAAGGTGGCGAAGCGGTGGAACCAAGCTCTGGGGGCCTGTTTGAGGCCATACAAAGACTTGGAGAGACGACACACATGATCGCGACGAGCCTCGTCGACGAAACCGGCTGGTTGGTGGCAGTAGACCTGTTCGTCGAGAACGCCATGAAGAAAAGCGTTCTTGACGTCAAGCTGGTGCACGGGCCAGCCCCGGGAGCACGCCAAAGAGAGCACCGTCCGAATCGTGGCCGGCTTGACCACCGGAGAGAAGGTCTCCCCAAAATCAATGCCGGGGCGCTGAGCGAAGCCACGAACGACCCATCGGGCTTTGTAGCGTGCGAGGGAGCCGTCGGCGTTCGTTTTGTGTCGGAAAACCCATTTGCCGCTGACAACGTTAGTGCCGGGGGGACGAGGGACGAGAGTCCATGTCGAGTTTGCGATGAGAGCATCGTACTCGGACTGCATCGCGGCACGCCAGTTTGGGTCTTGGAGAGCAGAGCGAACAGATGTGGGAAGTGGCGAGACAACTGAAGCATGCAGATTAGCGTAACGCGGGTTTGGTTGGAAAATTCCGTGTTTTGCACGCGTTAACATCGGGTGTGACGCATGAGCAGTTGGGTGCATGCGAGGAAGAGGTGGTGTGGGATGGTTGGAGGGATCGGGAGATGAGGATGGACCGGCTGGTGGTGATGGTGGGCCAGGAGGCGAGGGAATCGTGGGCTGCTGGGACGTAGCTGGAGGAGTGGAGGGAGTGGTCGTGGGCTGCATGGGGGAAACAGATGGCGATCCAGGAGGGGCCGGTGGGGGCGGCGCCCATGCAGGCGGATCGACGTAATCGACGGGAGGAAGATCGGGAGCTGATCCAGGTGAATCGTTGGGTAAGTTTGGAATCGTTTTAAACGGAAAAACAGACTCAACGAAGATGACGTGCCTGGAAAAAATAATGCGCCTGGTGAGGGGATCGTAACAACGATATCCTTTGCGCTCGTCTGGATAGCCCAAAAAAACGCAAGCGGCGGATCGAGGGGATAATTTGTTGGGTGCGGTGGCTAGAAGGTTAGGGTAGCAGAGACATCCAAAAACACGCAAGTGACGGAAGTCAGGCACGGTCCCAAAGAGAAGCTCATGTGGGGTGGTACGAAGATTGGGTTTACATGGACGTCTGTTGAGTAGATAGGTGGATGTGGCTAGGGCTTCCGCCCACCAGTGTGGAGGCATGGACGCATGCAAGAGGAGGGTGCGAACACCATCGTTTAGGGTGCGTAGAATCCGTTCGGCCTTCCCATTTTGTTGTGAAGTGTAAGGGCAAGTTAGACGAAAGAGGGTGCCATGGGAGGCGAGTAGCGCACGATTTGCGTGGTTATCAAATTCGCGACCGTTGTCGGTTTGGAGGGCGAGGATAGGGCGAGAGAATTGCGTCGTAACGTACGCATAAAACTGAACGAGAAGACCATGAACTTCAGATTTGCGACGAATGGGAAAAGTCCATGTATAATGTGTGAAATCATCAAGAATGACCAAATAAAATTGATATCCGGATACACTTAACAGAGGGCTTGTCCATAAATCACAATGACAAAGTTCGAAAGGAAAAGTGGTGCGGGAAGAAGAAGAACTAAAGGGGAGCCTTGTATGTTTGCCTAAACGACATGCATCGCAATTGCTCGTCGAAGTTTTATTGAAGCTAAAATCGAAATGAGCGGAGGCCTTGGCGAGGACGGCGGCGCCGGGGTGGCCGAGACGCTGGTGCCACAAGTCGGCGGTGACGGCGGCGGTGAGGCAGTGACGTGGCGGGGCGAAGGTGTAAAGATCGCCGGGGGAGTCACATCGGAGAAGCACCGTCTTGGTGGCCAGATCCTTAATAGAAAAGCCATAGGGGTCAAATTCGATTGAAACAGAATTGTCACGAGTAAAAGCACGAACAGAGATTAGATTTTTAATGAGAGAGGGAGAGATGAGGATTTCAAGAAGAGAGAGAGGGCGAGTAGGGGTGGGAAAAGAGGTGGAACCGACACCGGTAATGGGCAGGAGGGAGCCATTGCCGACGACGATGGAAGAAGGGGAGGAGGGGTTGGGAGGAGAGTGGGTTATACCGGAACCGGAGCTCATGTGGGACGAGGCGCCGCTGTCGAAGACCCATTCACCACCAGGCGCGGAAGGAGGATGCAGAGCCATCTGGTTGAGTGCAGCGATGAGGGCGGCTTGGTCCCAGTGTGGTGAGGGCGTGGCCGCGGTCGTGGCGTGATGAGCCTGAGGCACAGCCGGAGCGGGCGGGCGAGCTCCAAGGATGCCCTGGAAGGTGCCGGCCACGGTGGTGGGAGGGCGCGCGCCCGCGGGAAACCCACCGGAGGGACCCCCGCCTGAAGAGAAGCCGCTGGCGCCGGAGGAAGGATTCTGCTTCCTTTTCTTCTGTCGGTTGTTGCGATGGCCTGAAGAGCCGCCGCCGGAAGAAGAGCCCACGGCGTGAGTGTTGGGGGCGAGCAGGGCCTGGGTGAAGGAGGCGGGGACAGGCGCAGGAGTCGGAGGCCGAGCCGCGTAGTACGCCGAGGCTTGGGCGAGCAGAGCGGTGCGGGCGGCGACGCGCGCCTGCCGGCCGAGGCGCTGCTCCTCCAACTGGAGGAAGGCCCGCAGCTTGATGAAGGAGGGCCGGCGACCGCTGGTCATGTGCGGGACGGCGTGCTGGAAGCGCTCGTCGAGGCCGCGCAGGACGTTGTGGACAAGATCGCGATCCTTGATGCGGTGGCCGAGGTCCCGAAGTGTATCCGCCATCTGCTTCAGCTTGGCGGTGTAGTCCACGACCGAGAGCTCTCCTTGAATGAAGCTATGGAACTCATCCAGGAGATATGTGATCCGGGCATCCCGATTGCTGCGGAAGAGGGAGCGAATCGAGCGCCAGATGGTGTAGGCCGAGGCCTTGCGCTCCGCTACGATCTCCAAGGTCGACGGAGTCACGGTGGCGTTGTACCAGGAGAGGATGGCGAAGTCGTTGAGGACCCAATTGGAGGTGGCCTGCGCCGGCGAGCCATCGACGTGGTCGGTGAGGCCGAACTTGGCGAGGGCGTCGAGAAACTGGCGGCGCCAAAGGCCGTAGTTCTCCTTCTCGTAATCGAGAATGACGAGGACATGGTCTCGGATACGGAGAGATTGGATCGTAATGGTGGGAAGGGTTTGAGTGGCCACGGGAAGATCAAACTGCTCGTCATCGGAGGAGTCGCCGGCGGAAGAGACGGACGAGGAGGTGCTCATGGCGCCGGCGGAGTGTAGGAAAGAGGTGGGGCAGCGGAAGGTGCGGATCGGGATTAAACTGATACCATGCTGGAGTCAAAGCGAGCGAAGAGAGAGAGGCCGTGCAACACTCATACATTCATCAATCTGGGTTACACAGGTTTTATACATACACGGCTGGCCAGATAACTAACTCAGCGCTAGTCCTAGAAAGTAGGCACGTACAGACAGCACGAACACACGTTCGCTAACAATGACGACCAACGTCGCCGTCGTCCCTGACATTTCCCCTGCACCAATTCCCAGAGTTAACAACAACTTAGTGATGAGATTCGCCGGGGAATATAACGGCATTGCAATGGCCTCTCTCTGAGTCTCACCCTTGCGCTGGAAGTCAATGTCTGTCTTTACGAAGCCTGCCACAAGCGCGCGCGGCAGCACCTGCAGCCAGTCCTCGCGGCTGATACCTTGCGGCACGGCGCTCATCACATCGTCGAGCAAGTGCTCCTTGCTAAACACCGCCGCCGACACGCCATTGTGACCGTCGAACACCTACAGTCAGCAGATCCGAGAAACAAACACGCCCTCACATGGCCGAACCCGAGAGAGAAAAAACAAAAGGGGGGCTGCGAATAAGACAGTGCGCGTACAGCGAAGACGGAAAAGGCCGAGGAAGGGTCGCCGGGGACGCGGAGGCAGTCGGGCTTGACCAGGAAGTAGTCCTCGCCGCGCTTGGCGAAGCCGGAGTGGCCGTACCGCACGAGCGGGCGCTCGGAGCCGCCGCCGCGGAGCTCGCGGCCAATCAGCGTCGCCAGAGGCAGCGCCGGGGGCAGCATCTCCTCATTGGAGGCGCTCTCCATCACAGACCCCTGCTGCGGTCCTAGCGAAGAAGCGTCTTCCCAAGAACCCGCTCGAATGGCGCCATTTCTTGCGGGGAAAAGCTCTGGTCGGCGGCCTCGGCGGGGAAGGCTCCGAGCTGGATCTGACACGACGCGACGGGTCCTCGTATTCCGGGGCCGGCGTCGCAATGCGGGCGGCGGCGAGCTGGGGTTTGGGGAATTCGGTGAAGGGAGTAAAGGCAGAAGGGACAGAGGAAGTCCGCCGACTCTAGAGTGACAAGGTGGAGAGGAGTAGAGTATTATGATTTGGAGACATAGTGGGGGGGGGGGGGGGGGGGGGGGGGGGGTTGGTTTGGTCTAAATTATTCAAGCTAAAAACTTACTAAAATGAAGAGTACTTGCAAGCTTTTTAATAAATAAATAAAGAGTAGTGGGTTGGCTAGCCCAGTTGGGCTACGTAGGACTAGTGTTGATTAGCTTAGCTATAGGAGGTCAAGATTCTCAAAAAAAAAAAAAAAGCTATAGGAGGTCAATGGTGGTTTACAGCTTTAGATTAAGAAACATGTGTCTGTCTGGATTTGCTTCTGCTTGTCGTCTGACCGTCGAGTGTGTCTTTTGAACCATGTTGCCGGCTAAACTGGATGTCATGTTGACCATTAGTGGTTTTGGTGTGAAGGCCGGCTAAACTGGATGTCATGTTGACCATTGATGGTTTTGGTGTGAAGTCATGGACCCATGTGCTATTGTTGCAAATCTTCCCGTTCTCACTAACTATGCTTCCTCTGTTTTCTGGATAGGATGCATAACATATTTTGTTGTTCATGCATGATCATCAATCTACGATGAGCATGTTTGGTTGCTTGTATCTTTTTCCCTTTTGCATATATGTCTCACCTAGACAGGCAGAGCAGATGCAAAGCTAAAAATTATGTTGTGTACATTGTTTGGTTGTCCGGATACTTACTGCATGCATGACAACACCAACTCCCCCTCCCCTGCACGTTTGGTTGCCTGCTTACAATTGTGTTGATGCACTGCATGATATTTGGTTGCATAAATTCGGCCTCTGCTTACTTTGTATCTTATGTGGTGAGCCTATCATATATAGCTTACATACGATCACAACGATCACACAAATAATACATCACTACAATCACGACGAACTGGACGACGATGATGAAGTTTTTCATCCCACACACCCCAAACCGACTGGGAGGCTTACCTGCTTCAACATTGCTCTTCTATTTGAGCACAAACGTGTAGTAAGCATCCTATGCCTTCTATCTACTCTTAAACACTTCGAAGAAGTTGTCTGTGTAACAAGTCACTTACTCTTGGCTATTTGTCATGAACTGTAAACCCCTAGAACCTCCCTCTCCACACCACATGCCACTTCACCTAGCATTGACAAAAGAGCAACGATTCAAGCAACAAGAAAAGGAATACAGTACACATGGAACACAAGAAACTTATGCATGCATGATCGTATACCCAAAAGGCAAAGCAACTTCATCCTAACTACTTTGTGTCATCCTACCAACACATTCAAAAAGAGGGTGTAACCTACCACTGCAAGTTCACCATCAGTGTGAGGGGTTAGTATATACCACCTCATCAACAGTTTTCAAGCCCTAGCTACCACAAAATGTACATCGCCATCATCATCGTCGTCGTCATTGTCAATCATCATGCAAGTCGTCACCACCACCACCACCACCACCACCACCACCACCACCACCAGAAACAACACTAGTAGTAGGTATTGCCCAGCCCGGTGATAAGCAAGAGCACCCTATGGGTGTCTGCCATGGCAACGAACCCAACACCCTGTGCCTAGTTGTCCAGCGGGTGGCTACACTAAGAAAAACACTTCCGTGATAATACATGTTTGTCACAGTAGATCATGTTTTTCGTCACGCATGTACAGTCGTGATGATTTATGACAGAATCAAGATAGTCATACATGTTCTATCATAGAAGTATTCCATGACAATACTCCATTTAACATCACGGAAGTGTCCACTTTTGTGACGATAAATGGTGTGTCATGGAAGTGTTTTCGTCAAGGGTAACCGACATGTGGCAGCCACCGTAACGGGTCACCGTTAAGCTATCAGGTGCCAGTTTTGGATCCGATACCCGTTAACAGCCCCGACGAATGACAATTTTCCACATGTCATTTTCTCATTAGCTAACGGAACCACGCATCAGCTCTGTGTTGCAACAGGTGTCACCCATCCAACGAACAATACACGCTAATGAAACCGTGACACATGGCATGACCCAACAATGGCCCATTTAGATAAAAAGGTCGCCCGATTCAAAGTTAGTGGGCCGACCCATTGACGGCCTGCTTGCACACGGCCCATTTATAGGCACGGTCCGTACGGCCCGTAACAATAGTGTAAATTTGGCCTGTCACTGGCCGTTATGGATTTGCCATCATTGCGGCCCATGGTCACTCTTTTAGCCCGTTAATAGCCCGCTATGTATTTGGGCCCAATTATGGCCCAGTGCATTTCTGGCATGTTGAAGGTCCTCGTACATTTGGGCCCATTTGTTGCTCGATGATATTTTCATCCCATAAATGAACCGTACTGGAATTGGGCCGTTTTCCGCGAGGTCTGCCTTTCGTCCTGTTAGCGGGCCACTGTAGAGTTGGGCCATTCCAACCCGATGTGTCTTTCGGCCCGTTAATGGCCGACGCTACCCATGGGCCATGTATGGCCTGATGTGACATTGGGCCTATTAACGGCCCATATTCTTGATGACACAAATCCAGTCAGTGTTGGCCTCTTAAAGGCACGTGTAGTAAGTCGGCGCATTTATGACCCGTGTTACGTCTCCAACGTATCTATAATTTTTTTTATTGTTTCATGCTATTATATTATCAATCTTGGATACTTTTTATGCAATTTTATATCATTTTAAGGGACTAACCTATTAATATCAGTGCCTAGTGCCACTTGTTGTTTTCTGCTTGTTTTTGGTTTTACAGAAAATCTTTACCAAATAGAGTCCAAACGCTACGAAACTTTTTGATGATTTTTTAAGAGACCCTAGAAACTTCGGGGGAGGACCAAAAGACCTACGAGGAGACCGCAAGGCAACAGGGCGAGCCCTGGGGGGTAGGCGTGCCCTGATGCCTTGTGGGCCCCTCGTGGCTCCATCTAACCTAATTCCAGCGCTATAAATTCTCAAATATTCCAAAAAACCCAAGAGCTAGACGAACAATTTTTCCTCCGTTGCAACCTTCTGCTCTTCCATGATCCCATCTGGAGGCCTTTTCCGGTACTATGTCGAAGGGGGAATTGATCACGGAGATCTTCTACATCAACCATGTTGCACCTTCGATGATGTGTGAGTAGCCACGGACCTACGGGTCCATAGTGATTATCTAGATGGCTCTCTATCTCTCTCTCTTTGATCTTCAGTGCAATGTTCTCATCGGAGTTCTATTTGATGTAATCTTCTTTTACGTGTGTTTGTTGGGATCCGATGAATTGTGGGTTTATGATCACGTTATTATTGAAAGAAATTGAGTCTTTTCTGAACTTTATTATGCATGATTATTATAGGTTTATATTCCTCTCTGATCTATCTGTTTGGTTCGGCCAACTAGACTGATTTATCTTTAGTGGGAGAGGTGCTTTGTAGTGGGTTCAATCTTGCAGTGTCCTCACCTTGTCACAGAAGGGGTAGCGAGGCACGTATTTGTATTGTTGCCACAAAGGGTAAATTACGGGGTTTAATCATATTGCTTGGTTTTATTCTATCTATGTTATGTTATTCTTGCTTAAAGTGTTACTTTGTTCATCATGAACTTAATACTATAGATGCAAACAAGAGTCGGTCGATTGGTGGCATAATAGTAGTAGATACAGGCAGGAGTCGGTCTACTTGTCACGGGTGTAATTCCTATATAAATGATCATTGCCATGAATAATGTCATAACTATGCGCTTTTCTATCAATTGCCCAACAGTAATTTTTCTACCTACCATATACTATTATTATGAGAGAGATGCCTCTAGTGAAAACTATGGCCCCGGGGTCTACTTTTATCATATTACAAAAACCAAAAATACCTTGATGCAATTTTCTTTCTTTTCTTTTATTTTGCATTTTATATATCTACCACTACCAGATTTAATCCTTGCAAGTAATAAGTTCAAGGGGATTTACAACCCTCTTGCCGTGTTGGGTGCAAGTATTTTTGCTCTTGTGTGTGCAGGTATTGCTTACTAGGCATTTGTGTGGTTCTCCTATTGGTTCGATAACCTTGGTTCTCACTGAGGGAGATACTATATGCTACTATATTGCTTCACCCTTCTTCTTCAGGGAAAATCCCAATGCAACTCACAAGTACCAGACCGCCATGTAAATGAGCCAACCATGGCATGCGATACATTTTGGCCTGCTAATGGCCAGTGGGCACTTTGGCAAATTTTAGGCCCAAACATCTTTCGGTCTACTAGAAGCCCTATGTATCTTCTGGCCCAAAAAAAAGGTTCAATCTGTGTCTCCGCTGTTAATGGCCCATGGCATTTATAGGAAAGACACTATTGCAGTGACATCCTATACAAACGGTTTTTATCCCCCTTTCTGTGACATAGTTTTAAAATGTTTCCTTGCATGTGTGTGCGATGGGGGGTCCATCCCACATGACCCAGTAAATTGTCTGCGATAGCTCCTCCGTTCACATACGCTTAGTGCATATGCTCGTGTGCGATCGGGGTAGCTAACACAGAAAATTTCGTCAGACAATCCGTGTAAAAGAATAGTTCACGGGCTACTGTTGGTGTCCTGGATTAGGGGTGTTTTCCATGTTGGTCCATCGGCTATGGGTCGGGCCGAGAACCCACCAAAGACTGATGTATGGGCCATGTTGGCCCTGGCCCTTGGCATAATCAAGATGAAGATCTCCTAGAGGCTTGGCATACACTATAAGCGTATTTTTGAATAGTTGGCATATTTCTCCCTACATTATAACAGACCTGTGTAAACCCTAGGTACCCCCATAATCTATAAGCCGTGGGGTTTGGTCTGTAGATACATACACATTCACCTTTGCAAGGTTTAGAGCTTAGTCAAATCCATACGATCTCGAGGGATCAATCTGTACTCTATACCCCATCACAATCAATAGTAAGGAGTAGGACGTAGGGTTTTACCTCCTTAAGAGGGCCAGAACCTGGGTAAAACACCATTTCCCTACTTTCCCTGTTACCATCTAGCTCTGATCACCAAGCTTGGCCCCCCTACCCAAGATCTACCGGATTTAGCACCGATACCAAGGAACAAGGCGAGCACTTCTACAAGATATTCATGAAGGCGTGTGCGGTACCTACATCGGTTCCCCGACACTTGTGGGTAATGAAGGAAATATGCCCTAGAGGCAATAATAAAGTTATTATTTATTTCCTCATATCATGATAAATGTTTATTATTCATGCTAGAATTTTATTAACCAGAAACATGATACATGTGTGAATACATAGACAAACATATAGTCACTAGTATGCCTCTACTTGACTAGCTCATTAATCAAAGATGGTTATGTTTCCTAACCATAGACATGTGTTGTCATTTGATTAATGGGATCACATCATTAGGAGAATGATGTGATTGACATGACCCATTCCGTTAGCCTAGCACTTGATCATTTAGTATATTGCTATTGCTTTCTTCATGACTTATACATGTTCCTGTAACTATGAGAATTATGCAACTCCCGTTTACCGGAGGAACACTTTGGGTACTACCAAACGTCACAACGTAACTGGGTGATTATAAAGGAGTACTACAGGTGTCTCTGAAGGTACATGTTGAGTTGGCGTATTTCGAGATTAGGTTTTGTCACTCCCATTGTCGGAGAGGTATCTCTGGGCCCTCTCGGTAATGCACATCATTATAAGCCTTGCAAGCAATGTGACCAAATGAGTTGGTTACGGGATGATGCATTACGGAACGAGTAAAGAGACTTGCCGGTAACGAGATTGAACTAGGTATTGGATACCGACGATCAAATCTCGGGCAAGTAACATACCGATGACAAAGGGAACAACATATGTTGTTATGCGATTTGACCGATAAAGATCTTCGTAGAATATGTAGGAACCAATATGGGCATCCAGGTTCCGCTATTGGTTATTGACCGAGAATAGTTCTAGGTCATGTCTACATAGTTCTCGAACCCGTAGGGTCCGCACGCTTAACGTTACGATGACAGTTTTATTATGAGTTTATAAGTTTTGATGTACCGAAGTTTGTTCGGAGTCCCGGATGTGATCACGGACGTAACGAGGAGTCTCGAAATGGTCGAGACATAAAGATCGATATATTGGAAGCCTATATTTGGACATCGGAATCGTTTCGGGTGAAATCGGCATTTTACCGGAGTACCGGGAGGTTACCGGAACCCCCCGGGGGGTTATTGGGCCTACATGGGCCTCGAGGGAGAAGAGGGAAGGAGGCAGGAGGGGGCCGCGCGCCCCTCCCCTTCCTAGTCCGAATAGGACAAGGGGAGGGGGGCGGCGCCCCCCCTTTCCTTCCCCTCTTCCTCCTCTTTCCCCCCTTCTCCTATTCCAACTAGGAAAGAAGGGAGTCCTACTCCCGGTGGGAGTAGGACTCCCCCCTTGGCGCGCCCTCCTTGGCCGGCCGCCTCCTCCCCCTGGCTCCTTTATATACGGGGGCGGGTGGCACCCCATAGACACACAAGTTGATCCACGGATCGTTCCTTAGCCGTGTCGCGGAGTTTAGGCGAAGCCCTGCGCCGGCAGAGCATCATCATCGTCACCACGCCGTCGTGCTGACGGAACTCATCCCCGAAGCTTTGCTGGATCGGAGCCCGGGGATCGTCATCGAGCTGAACGTGTGCTGAACTCGGAGGTGCCGTACGTTCGGTACTTGGATCGGTCGGATCGTGAAGACGTACGACTACATCAACCGCGTTGTCATAACGCTTCTGCTTACAGTCTACGATGGTACATGGACAACACTCTCTCCTCTTGTTTCTATGCCATCACCATGATCTTGCGTGTACGTAGGAATTTTTTTGAAATTACTACGTTCCCCAACAGTGGCATCCGAGCCTAGGTTTTATGCGTTGATGTTATATGCACGAGTAGAACACAAGTGAGTTGTGGGCGATACAAGTCATACTGCTTACCAGCATGTCATACTTTGGTTCGGAGGTATTGTGAGATGAAGCGGCCCGGACCAACATTACGCGTACGCTTACGCGAGACTGGTTTCACCGTTACGAGCACTCGTGCTTAAAGGTGGCTGGCGGGTGTCTGTCTCTCTCACTTTAGCTGAATCGAGTGTGGCTACGCCCGGTCCTTGCGAAGGTTAAAACAGCACCAACTTGACGAACTATCGTTGTGGTTTTTGATGCGTAGGTAAGAACGGTTCTTGCTAAGCCCGTAGCAGCCACGTAAAATTTGCAACAACAAAGTAGAGGACGTCTAACTTGTTTTTGCAGGGCATGTTGTGATGTGATATGGTCAAGACGTGATGCTATATTTTATTGTATGAGATGATCATGTTTTGTAACCGAAGTTATCGGCAACTGGCAGGAGCCATATGGTTGTCGCTTTATTGTATGAAATGCAAACGCCCTGTAATTGCTTTACTTTATCACTAAGCGGTAGCGATAGTCGTAGAAGCAATAGATGGCGTAACGACAACGATGCTACGATGGAGATCAAGGTGTCGCGCCGGTGACGATGGTGATCACGACGGTGCTTCGAAGATGGAGATCACAAGCACAAGATGATGATGGCCATATCATATCACTTATATTGATTGCATGTGATGTTTATCCTTTATGCATCTTATCTTGCTTTGATTGACGGTAGCATTTTAAGATGATCTCTCACTAATAATCAAGAAGTGTTCTCCCTGAGTATGCACCGTTGCGAAAGTTCTTCGTGCTGAGACACCACGTGATGATCGGGTGTGATAGGCTCTACGTTCAAATACAACGGGTGCAAAACAGTTGCACACGCGGAATACTCAGGTCATACTTGACGAGCCTAGCATATACAGATATGGCCTCGGAACACGGAGACCGAAAGGTCGAACGTGAATCATATAGTAGATATGATCAACATAGTGATGTTCACCATTGAAACTACTCCATCTCACGTGATGATCGGACATGGTTTAGTTGATTTGGATCACGTGATCACTTAGATGACTAGAGAGATGTCTGTCTAAGTGGGAGTTCTTAAGTAATATGATTAATTGAACTTAAATTTATCATGAACTTAGTACCTGATAGTATTTTGCTTGTCTATGTTTGTTTGTAGATAGATGGCTCGTGCTGTTGTTCCGTTGAATTTTAATGCGTTCCTTGAGAAAGCAAAGTTGAAAGATGATGGTAGCAATTACACGGACTGGGTCCGTAACTGAGGATTATCCTCATTGCTGCAACAGAAAAGTTACGTCCTGAAGCACCGCTGGGTGCCAGCCTGCTGCATGGATGCAAACTGACGATGTTATGAACGTCTGGCAAGAGCAAAGCTGATGACTACTCGATAGTTCAGTGTGCCATGCTTTACGGCTTAGAACCGGGTCTTCAACGACGTTTGAACGTCATGGAGCATATGAGATGTTCCAGGAGTTGAAGTTAATATTTCAAGCAAATGCCCGGATTGAGAGATATGAAGTCTCCAATAAGTTCTATAGCTGCAAGAATGGAGGAGAATAGTTTCTGTCAGTGAACATTACTCAAAATGTCTGGGTATAATAATCACTGATTCAACTGGGAGTTAATCTTCCTGATGATAGTGTCATTGACAGAATTCTTCAATCACTGCCACCAACTACAAGAGCTTCGTGATGAACTATAATATGCCAGGGATGAACAAGACTAATTCCCGAGCTCTTCGCGATGCTAAAAGCCGCGGAGGTAGAAATCAAGAAGGAGCATCAAGTGTTGATGGTTAACAAGACCACCAGTTTCAAGAAAAAGGGCAAAGGGAAGAAGAAGGGGAACTTCAAAAAGAACAGCAAGCAAGTTGCTGCTCAAGAGAAGAAACCCAAGTCTGGACCTAAGCCTGAAACTGAGTGCTCTGCAAGCAGACTGGACACTGGAAGCGGAACTGCCCCAAGTATTTGGCGGATAAGAAGGATGGCAAAGTGAACAAAGGTATATGTGATATACATGTTATTGATGTGTACCTTACTAATGCTCGTAGTAGCACCTGGGTATTTGATACTGGTTTTGTTGCTAATATTTGCAACTCGAAACAGGGACTACGGATTAAGCGAAGATTGGCTAAGGACGAGGTGACGATGCGCGTGGGAAATGGTTCCAAAGTCGATGTGATCGCGGTCGGCACGCTACCTCTACATCTACCATCGGGATTAGTTTTAGACCTAAATAATTGTTATTTGGTGCCAGCGTTGAGCATGAACATTATATCTGGATCTTGTTTGATGCGAGACGGTTATTCATTTAAATCAGAGAATAATGGTTGTTCTATTTATATGAGTAATATCTTTTATGGTCATGCACCCTTGAAAAGTGGTCTATTTTTATTGAATCTCGATAGTAGTGATACACATATTCATAGTGTTGAAACCAAAAGATGCAGAGTTGATAACGATAATGCAACTTACTTGTCGCACTGCCGTTTGGGTCATATAGGTGTAAAGCGCATGAAGAAACTCCATACTGATGGGCTTTTGGAATCACTTGATTATGAATCACTTGGTACTTGCGAACCGTGCCTCATGGGCAAGATGACTAAAACGCCGTTCTCCGGAACTATGGAGCGAGCAACTGATTTGTTGGAAATCATACATACTGATGTTTGTGGTCCAATGAATGTTGAGGCTCGCGGCGGGTATCTTATTTTCTCACCTTCACAGATGATTTGAGCAGATATGGGTATATCTACTTGATGAAACACAAGTCTGAAACATTTGAAAAGTTCAAAGAATTTCAGAGTGAAGTGGAAAATCATCGTAACAAGAAAATAAAATTTCTACGATCTGATCGTGGAGGAGAATATTTGAGTTACGAGTTTGGTCTACACTTGAAACAATGCGGAATAGTTTCGCAACTCACGCCACCCGGAACACCACAACGAAATGGTGTGTCCGAACGTCGTAATCGTACTTTACTAGATATGGTGCGATCTATGATGTCTCTTACTGATTTACCGCTATCGTTTTGGGGTTATGCTTTAGAGACGGCCGCATTCACGTTAAATAGGGCACCATCAAAATCCGTTGAGACGACGCCTTATGAACTGTGGTTTGGCAAGAAACCAAAGTTGTCGTTTCTTAAAGTTTGGGGCTGCGATGCTTATGTGAAGAAACTTCAACCAGATAAGCTCGAACCCAAATCGGAGAAATGTGTCTTCATAGGATACCCAAAAGAGACTATTGGGTACACCTTCTATCACAGATCTGAGGGCAAGATTTTCGTTGCTAAAATCGGATCCTTTCTAGAGAAGGAGTTTCTCTCGAAAGAAGTGAGTGGGAGGAAAGTAGAACTTGATGAGATAACTGTATCTACTCCCTTATTGGAAAGTAGTTCATCACAAGAACCGGTTCCTGTGACAACTACACCAATTAGTGAGGAAGCTAATGATATTGATCATGAAACTTCAGATCAAGTTTCTACTGAACCTCGTAGGTCTACCAGAGTAAGATCCGCACCAGAGTGGTACGGTAATCCAATTCTGGAAGTCATGTTGCTTGACCATGATGAACCTACGAACTATGAGGAAGCGATGATGAGCCCAGATTCCGCAAAATGGCTAGAGGCCATGAAATCTGAGATGGGATCCATGTATGAAAACAAAGTATGGACTTTGGTTGACTTGCCCGATGATCGGCAAGCAATTGAGAATAAATGGATCTTTAAGAAGAAGACTGACGCTGATGGTAATGTAACTGTCTATAAAGCTCGACTTGTCGCGAAAGGTTTTCGACAAGTTCAAGGAGTTGACTACGATGAGACTTTCTCACCCGTAGCGATGCTTAAGTCTGTCCGAATCATGTTAGCTATTGCTGAATTTCATGATTATGAAATTTGGCAAATGGATGTCAAAACTGCATTCTTGAATGGATTTCTGGAAGAAGAGTTGTATATGATGCAACCAGAAGGTTTTGTTGATCCAAAAGGTGCTAACAAAGTGTGCAAGCTCCAGCGTTCCATTTATGGACTGGTGCAAGCATCTCGGAGTTGGAATAAACGCTTTGATAGTGTGATCAAAGCATATGGTTTTATAAAGACTTTTGGAGAAGCCTGTATTTACAAGAAAGTGAGTGGGAGCTCTGTAGCATTTCTGATATTATATGTAGATGACATATTATTAATTGGAAATGATATAGAATTTCTGGATAGCATAAAGGGATACTTGAATAAAAAAATTTCAATGAAAGACCTCGGTGAAGCTGCTTACATATTGGGCATCAAGATCTATAGAGATAGATCAAGACGCTTAATAGGACTTTCACAAAGCACATACCTTGATAAAATTTTGAAAAAGTTCAAAATGGATCAGGCAAAGAAAGGGTTCTTGCCCGTACTACAAGGTGTGAAGTTCAGTCAAACTCAATGCCCGACCACAGCAGAAGATAGAGAGAAAATGAAAGATGTTCCCTATGCTTCAGCCATAGGCTCTATCATGTATGTAATGCTGTGTACCAGACCTGACGTATGCTTAGCAATAAGCTTGGCAGGAAGGTACCAGAGTAATCCAGGAGTGGATCACTGGACAGCGGTCAAGAACATCCTGAAATACCTGAAAAGGACTAAGGATATGTTTCTCGTATATGGGGGTGACAAAGAGCTAGTCGTAAATGGTTACGTCGATGCAAGCTTTGACACTGATCCGGACGATTCTAAATCGCAAACCAGATACGTGTTCTTATTAAACGGTGGAGCTATAAGTTGGTGCAGTTCTAAACAAAGCGTCGTGGCGGGATCTACATGTGAAGCGGAGTACATAGCTGCTTCAGAAGCAGCAAATGAAGGAGTCTGGATGAAAGAGTTCATTTCTGATCTAGGTGTCATACCTAGTGCATCAGGACCAATGAAAATCTTCTGTGACAATACTGGTGCAATTGCCTTGGCAAAGGAATCCAGATTTCACAAGAGGACCAAGCACATCAAGAGACGCTTCAATTCCATTCGGGACCAAGTCCAAGTGGGAGACATAGAGATTTGCAAGATACATACGGATCTGAATGTTGCAGACCCGTTGACTAAGCCACTCTCACGAGCAAAACATGATCAGCACCAAGACTCCATGGGTGTTAGAATCATTACTATGTAATCTAGATTATTGACTCTAGTGCGAGTGCGAGACTGAAGGAAATATGCCCTAGAGGCAATAATAAAGTTATTATTTATTTCCTCATATCATGATAAATGTTTATTATTCATGCTAGAATTGTATTAACCAGAAACATGATACATGTGCGAATACATAGACAAACATATAGTCAGTAGTATGCCTCTACTTAACTAGCTCATTAATCAAAGATGGTTATGTTTCCTAACCATAGACATGTGTTGTCATTTGATTAATGGGATCACATCATTAGGAGAATGATGTGATTGACATGACCCATTCCGTTAGCCTAGCACTTGATCGTTTAGTATATTGCTATTGCTTTCTTCATGACTTATACATGTTCCTGTAACTATGAGAATTATGCAACTCCCGTTTACCAGAGGAACACTTTGGGTACTACCAAACATCACAATGTAACTCGGTGATTATGAAGGAGTACTACAGGTGTCTCCGAAGGTACATGTTGAGTTGGCGTATTTCGAGATTAGGTTTTGTCACTCCCATTGTCGGAGAGGTATCTCTGGGCCCTCTCGGTAATGCACATCATTATAAGCCTTGCAAGCAATGTGACCAAATGAGTTGGTTACGGGATGATGCATTACGGAACGAGTAAAGAGACTTGCCGGTAACGAGATTGAACTAGGTATTGGATACCGACGATCAAATCTCGGGCAAGTAACATACCGATGAAAAAGGGAACAACGTATGTTGTTATGCGGTTTGACCAATAAAGATCTTCGTAGAATATGTAGGAACCAATATGGGCATCCAGGTTCCGCTATTGGTTATTGACCAAGAATAGTTCTAGGTCATGTCTACATAGTTCTCGAACCCGTAGGGTCCGCACGCTTAACGTTACGATGACAGTTTTATTATGAGTTTATAAGTTTTGATGTACCGAAGTTTGTTCGGAGTCCCGGATGTCATCACGGACGTAACGAGGAGTCTCGAAATGGTCGAGACATAAAGATCGATATATTGGAAGCCTATATTTGGACATCGGAATCATTCCGGGTGAAATCGGCATTTTACCGGAGTACCGGGAGGTTACCGGAACCCCCCGGGGGGTTATTGGGCCTACATGGGCCTCGAGGGAGAAGAGGGAAGGAGGCAGGAGGGGGCCGCGCGCCCCTCCCCTTCCTAGTCCGAATAGGACAAGGGAAGGGGGGCGGCGCCCCCCCCCTTTCCTTCCCCTCTTCCTCCTCTTTCCCCCCTGCTCCTATTCCAACTAGGAAAGAAGGGAGTCCTACTCCCGGTGGGAGTAGGACTCCCCCCTTGGCGCGCCCTCCTTGGCCGGCCGCCTCCTCCCCCCTGGCTCCTTTATATACGGGGGCGGGGGGCACCCCATAGACACACAAGTTGATCTACGGATCATTCCTTAGCTGTGTGCAGTGCCCCCTCCACCATATTCCACGTCGGTCATATCGTCGCGGAGTTTAGGCGAAGCCCTGCGCCGGTAGAGCATCATCATCGTCACCACGCCGTCGTGCTGACGGAACTCATCCCCGAAGCTTTGCTGGATCGGAGCCCGGGGATCGTCATCGAGCTGAACGTGTGCTGAACTCGGAGGTGCCGTACGTTCGGTACTTGGATCGGTCGGATCGTGAAGACGTACGACTACATCAACCGCGTTGTCATAACGCTTCCGCTTACGGTCTACGAGGGTACGTGGACAACACTCTCTCCTCTTGTTGCTATGCCATCACCATGATCTTGCGTGTACGTAGGATTTTTTTTGAAATTACTACGTTCCCCAACAGGTAAAGCTTTCCATCAAGGATTATATTGGCCTACAGCCTTAAATGATGAATATGAGTTGGTTTGTACATGTGATGCATGCTAGTTTCACTCCAAAGAGATCCATTAACCAACGCAGGCTCTTCAAATGATTCCTCTCTCGTGGTCATTTGCAGTATGGGGATTGGACATCCTCAGGCCTTTTCTGTAACGCCCTCGATGCGGCTATAGCTCCCACGTGTCGAGGCACGACTTAGAGGCATAACCGCATTGAAAGCAATGTCGCAAGTCAGGCAATCATTACAACATCCCATGTAATACATAATAAAAGGGGTAGATAACATAGTTGGCTTACACTCGCCACGTCACATCAGAGTACATAAATAACATCCATCAAACAAACACTCATGGCCCGACTACGGCGCCAAAATAGAAAAAAAAACCCCCAACATGCGACAAGGTCCTGAATCGATAACCCCAACTAGGCACCACTACTGATCATCTGGAAAGGACACGTAATATCGCTGAGAGTCCTCGTCGAACTCCCACCTGAGCTCGTAATCGTCAACTGGAGCAGAATCACCTGGACCTGCATCTGGAGTTGTAGTATCTGTGAGCCACAGGGACTCAGCAATCTCACACCCATGCGATCAAGACTATTTAAGCTCATAGGAATGGATAAGGCAAATATAGGTGGAGCTGCAGCAAGCGACTAGCATATATGGTGGCTAACTTATACGCAAAAGAGAGCGAGAAGAGAAGGCGAAGCACGAGCGAGAAACTAAAGGAACTTCCTACGCAAGCATAACTCCAACACCGTGTCCACTTCCCGGACTCCGCCGAGAAGGGGCCATCACGGTAACACACACGGTTGATTCATTTTAATTAAGTTTAGTTCAAGTCATCTACAACCGGACATTAACAAATTCCCATCCGCCCATAACCGCGGGCACGGCTTTCGAAAGATCAATCCCTGCAGGGGGTCCCAACTTAGCCCATAACAAGCTCTCACGGTCAACGAAGGAATAGACCTCCACCCAAGACACACCGATCAGACTCGGTATCTCGGTACAACAAGATGATTCGACAGGTTAAAACAAGTCCAGCAACACCGCCCGAATGTGCCGACAAATCCCGATAGGAGCTGCACATATCTCTTTCTCAGGGCACGCTCGGATAGGTCAAGCTACGAGTAAAACCAAACCTCAAGTTTCCCCGAGGTGGCCCCGCAGGCTGCCTGGTTCGGACCAACACTCAGAGGA
The DNA here is from genome assembly GCF_018294505.1 of Triticum aestivum. Taxonomy (NCBI): domain Eukaryota; kingdom Viridiplantae; phylum Streptophyta; class Magnoliopsida; order Poales; family Poaceae; genus Triticum; species Triticum aestivum. The sequence continues at coordinate 405,955,172 of NC_057804.1, read as the reverse complement.
GCACTGGCCCGGGGGGGGGGTTAAAATAAGATGACCCTCGGGCTCCGGAAACCCAAGGGAAAAAGAGGCTAGGTGACAAATGGTAAAACCAATGTTGGGCATTGCTAGAAAAGCTTTAATCAAGACGAACTATCAAGGGGTTCCCATTATAGCCCAACCGCGTAAGGGACGCACAATCCGGGAACATAACACCGATATGACGGAAACTAGGGCGGCAAGAGTGGAACAAAACACTAGGCGAGGGGCCGAGCCTTCCACCCTTTACCAAGTATATAGATGCATTAAGATAACATAGCAATATAATGATATCCCAACAAGAAAAAGAATGTTCCAACAAGGAACGGCTCCAATCTTCACCTGCAACTAACAACGCTATAAGAAGGGCTGAGCAAAGCGGTAACATAGCCAATCAATGGTTTGCTAGGACAATGGTGGGTTAGAGGTTCGACATGGCAATTGGGAGGCTGACAAGCAAATGGTAGGCATCGTAGCATTGGCAAAGCAAAAGAGCGAGCAAACTAGCATAGCAAAGATAGTAGTGATTTCGAGGGTATGATCATCTTGCCTGCACAGTTGTCAGAGTTGACTGGATCCTCACAAGCAAACTCAACGGGCTCCTCGGTAGCGAACTCGTCTCCCGGCTCTACCCAACAAGACAAACAAGCAACAAGGATACAATCAACCACGGGCAAGACCAAGCAAATGATGAAATGACGATATGCTATGCGGGATGCGATGCGGGATGCAAAATACAAGATATGACAGGAAATGCATGAACCTGGCATCAACTTGGAAAACCAAGTGTGCCACTGAATAGAGGGGATGAAATCGCTTGAAAACGATATAAAGATCATAGGAATCGGAGCTACGGTTTGGAAATGGCAAGCGTTTTAAGATACGGCACCGGTCTGCGGTTTACAGCAAGTAGGCATCTAAATGCAACGAAAAGAACATGCTACAGCCACCAAACATGAAAACAAAATACATGGCAGTGATGTACACAAGATGGTGGACAAAACACTAGCACTGAGCCATAGGCAAATTCATCCATTAAGAGGTTCAAACAAGCATGGCTAAAACGCAAATGCAAAACAGATTTCAGACTTAGTGAAATTAACACTAGTCTGAAATTTCAGATCACGAAGCTCTCTTTGGAGCAGCAAAACAACATGATAGAAAACCTGAACATGACAAGTAAGAACATGGCATGGAACTACTCAACAAGCTTAATAAAACACCCAAAGTGACCTGGGGCCAAAAGGGTTCACAAAATACTCTACCGAGCTCACGAACATCGCTCGAACACAATCAGTTTTCAGACTTAGTGAAAACTGAGACATGCTGAAATTTAACTCACGAAGGCATGTAAACGAGCTCGATGCACTCACTACGGTGCAAGTCATGGCAAGGAAAGCATATAACCAGCAAGAAGGCACAAAGTGCTAGTTACACATGGCAAGAACGAAGGCATAGCATGCATGGAACACTAACGGTAGCATCGGCGAAATCGCAAACAAGTTGACTATCTGCCCAGATTAACAACGAAGCAAAAGTTGAGCTCGATTGAGTCAACCTAGAGCACTCCACAAATGCCAACAAAGACATGGATGGATAGAGCATGACATAAATATCAAAACTCCCTTACTGATCATCCTCAAAAGAGGCACGGATCATTAGGAAACAAGCCGGACATATAGCATCATGAACTAAAATATCCCAGACTTAGTGAAAATCACTAGGTCCCTGAAATCTGCAATCTCAGGTACCTCTCTTCGCAAGCTTGCACAAGACAACACACACATCCTAAAAATGCATGGGTGGCACCTCTGGAAAGAAGACAAAATGCTTCACAATACATCCCAAAGGGGCACAGGCATATCATGCACGGATTAAATATAGCAAAAATGACAAAAGTGCATGATGAACTAACGGATCTGCAATTTAACTCACGAAGCCTCCTTCTAACAGCATTTTGGGCGTCAAGATGACCTCAAATGCAAATGAT